>NW_028073082.1:0-206058 GCF_014824575.4 Sturnira hondurensis
GGGGAAAAGGGGACCCTAGTTCACTGTTGGTGGGATTGCAAACTGGTACAACAACTATGGAAAACAGTATGGAATTTTCTAAGAAAACTAAAAATGGACGTGTCTTTTGACCCAGCAATTCCACTCTTAGGAGTATATACTAAGAATCCTGAAACACCAGTCCAAAAGAACCTATGCACCCCAATGTTCATAGCAGTACAATTCACGATAGCCAAGAGTTGGAAGCAACCTAGATGCCCATCGGTCAATGACTGGATCAAAAAACTATGGTACATTTACACAATGAAATTCTATGCCGCAGAAAGGAAGAAGGAACCACTACCCTTTGCAACATCATGGATGGAACTGGAAAGCATTATGCTGAGCGAAATAAGCCAGGCGGTGAAAGACAAATACCATATGATCTCACCTTTAACAGGAATCTAAACAAAACAAACAAGCAAGCAAAATATGACCAATGACACTCAAATATGGAACAGGTGTCAGGGTCCAGAGGGGAGAGGGGAGAGAATCATAGGGGAAAAGGGAATGGACTCACATGAACAAGGATAAAGGACCAAGGATAATAACTAAAGGTAGGGGGTGGAAAGGGGAGGAAGGCGGGGAGCATGGGGCGGGCGGTGGGCAGGGTTGGGAATATAAGACAGAAAGCTGTACTTGAACAAGAATTAATTAAAAATTATATTAAAAAAGAAAATAAGGTAAATAAGCTTCACATTCCTCTTGTTTTCTAGACAGATGGAGGGTTCACTTTATTCATTGATCTCACTGTTTTCCTGCACCTTCACAATACGTGTTTCTGTTCTGCAGGACACACATTGCTCGGATTATAACAGCACACAGTAAACACATTACAGTGTACTCTAAATAGAAAGGATAATAGTTGAAATAACACAGGATAGTGGACTGAAGAACAATATCAAGCAAAAAAGATATCATTGGCTTTGAAAAGGAAACAGACATTATATAAAACTTGCAACCCAGAAACACTCAAAAACAAACACCACCCCCTGTGTTTACAAAAATTAGAGTTTAAACTAAGGGTGAATATTATTTCCTTTTGTCTTAACCTGGACAAAGCAAGTTCATAAAGCCTAATTGTTTACAGTTCTGAACCTCAACAAATGTATCAAGATAGGAAATAGAAAATCAAGGTCAAATCAGAAAACTGAAGTGCGTCTACAAAAACTAGCCCTGGCTGGTGTGGCTCAGTGGATGGAGCACTGGTCTGCAAACCCAATGGTTGCTTCTCCTATTCCCAGTCAGGACACACGCCTGGGTTATCATGCAGATCAGGTCCGTGGTTGGGGGGCTGCACGAGGCAACTACACAGTGATGTTCTACTCCCTCCCTTACCCTCTGCCTAAAATAAATAAAAATATTTTAGAAATGTGCATCTATAAAAACTGATACTACCTATATTGAAATATTTTAATTACTGGATAAAGACCCCAAAATACCCACCTGAAAATAGAAACATAGGAAAATAAGACATCTGTTTAATAACAGCAAATCAGTGAATGACCAAAATAAAAAAGAAAAAAGAGAAAATGTAAAAATAAGCCAAGAATAGAATGGAAAGGTGAAAAATACAATACAATACAAAACAAAAATATAATACTAAAAAATACATTAAAATAAAGAAACATCAAATGGTTGCCTGTTTATGTCCAAAACCTCGTTTGAGGCCCACAATCGAGGCATGTTCCTTTTCTCAAAAGTAAACTGGTTACCTTGGATTTGAGGGATGATGCTCAATAAACTGAGCCAATCTAATAGGTCTCAATTTACTAAAACAAGTGATTATATGACAGTCCTGGTTTTTTAAATTGTAACATGCAAAGGAAATGTAAAGAAGAAAAAATAATTCAATGGCACTGAACCAAAAATAAAAACTGCTGCACATTAAAGTAAACAACCAGTAAGTTACAATGACATGTCATAGAAGGAAGAACATTTCTGTAAATTGTATCTGATAAGTAGTTAATATCCAGGTTATATGAATGACCTGTACAAAACATCATGATAAGGGGGGAGGCTTCCAAGATGGCGATGGTGTAGGATGGAGAGGATTCCATTTCCCAGTACACATGGGAGAAAATCCTGGCCGATCTAAGTAGGAACAGTGCAAACAGCCAACAGTCCCCCAGCATATATGCAAATAATAGACCAGAAATCATAACAGACACGGAAAAGCCAGACAGTAAGGAGATGGCTACAGTACAGTATAGTCTCAGGTACCAGAGCAAAGACAGGAGCAGCAGTGGCCTCAGCCAGTGCCCAGTGTCTGGAGCCCAGTACCCAGCGCCCAGCACCCAGTGCACCTCGTCCAGTGCCCAGCACTCAGCGCCCAGCTCCAGGTGTGTCTACCACGGACTCTTTGGGAGCCCCGGGCCTGCCAAAGGTTCCTTGGGAGAGAGCTGGGTTATTAGCCCCCTCTCTTCCCAGCCAAACAAGGTTGGGCACAGGGACAGACTTGTTTGCTAGAGTTTGCAGAGAGGGTACGAAGGACAAAGGGCAGAGATCAACCACGGACTCTGTGGTCACCAGCTCGGGAGAATTGAGAGGCTCAGTGTGGGGCTCTGACTCTAATAGTCACTGGTCAGGCTGGGGCTTTAAGCTGTGCTGAGAGGCAGGCTTTCTAAAGGAGAAAGTTTTAGGAAAGTAAACTGAAGGATGCTTCTGCAACAGCCGCTTGGCCTGCTCCCTACCCTGCCTGGCAGCCAACCAGAGGTTGGGCAGAGGGCCTGGAGTTCCCCCTCAGAACTGGGATGAGTCTGCGCCTGAACCCACGGACCAAGGCAGCCTGGCAGGTGCCCACGCATGCGCGCCCCACAACTCAGCCCATAGTGATAACTCCCTGGGGGAAGAGTGCTATGGGGAAGACCTAGGTCCACTTCTTGGGGCACTGGGGAGAGGCACCAGGTTCGCTCTTGGGAGAGCGCTCACAGAAAGGCCACACCAACCGCCTCTCAGCCTGCTGCTGCCAGAAAAAATTGTTTGGACAGTTTGAAACCAACAAGAGATGTTTTTTTCAGCAATCTTTTATCTTTTAAATTTTATTGTTTTATCTTTCAATACCTTTTTCCTTTCTTTTCTTCTTTTCTATTTTATTCCTTCTTCCTCTCTTTCCAAACTTATTGCTTTTTTCTCCATTCTCCTGCCTTTTTCTTTTTTACCCACAAGTGACACAAACAACTTGGAACTGCAAAAGATGAGAGTTGAACCCAAAGAGAGGGCATCCCAACAGTAGAGACAGAGAGACGAATTTCACTTTGCTATAGCTGAGAAGCCACAAGTTGCTGCATATTTGTATTATTATTATTATTTCTTAATTATACTCACTTGTTTTATATTTTAATAGTATTTTTCTATTCCTCCTCTTTCTGTATAGGCTTCTTTGCCTTGGCTGGTTATATTGTATCATTTGACAGGTTTCCCCTGTTCTCTCCTCCTCAGTTTATTGCTAATTTTCTATACTTCACGCCACTTGTTTTTGTTTAGCACACTATCCAAAGATCTACCCCCTGTTCAGGTTATCTAGATCACATAGAGTCTGTCATATGACTGTTGCTCTAATATTACTGTAAATAATAGCAGTTCTATACAGCTAAATACTTCACAACACATCTCCCAGATCTTAGTCCCTGTCACAATTTCTTGAATTCTATTACTGGAGTGATTGACTCTATTTGCTCACATACTACACCTATTTACCATTCTTTACTCTCACCTTACCTCAGAATCCGACCACCCACAACCTCAATGCTTTCTAGATCCAACTCACAAGCCTTCCCTCTCCAACGAGAGATTATCTTTTGTCCATCCTCTCTTAACAGTGGCAGCTTGGGTTAAAGATTATGGTTAACACCATATATAGCCTAAAGATCCATCTCTTCTCGACTGGCTCTGACTGTAAATATCATAAAATACACTCCTGCTGTCATAAACCATTTTGTCTCCCCCTCCAACTGATCACAAAAAAAATGGAGTAGGTGGAAGGAAGAACACCAGGATTACCGAAGGAGACTGCACTACTGAATTTCACAGGCATTCCATCACATAACTTCACACCATAAACACAGGAAGTCAGAACAGATCAATTTAAGAAGCTGAGGCTAACAAGAAGAGTCTCACGAACAATGGAAAGACAAAGAAACAATCCCCACATGAAATGAAAGAAGGGAGCTCAGAAAGAATGTTAGATGAATTAGAGGCAAGTCAACTATCAGATATTGAATTCAAAGCACTGGTTATCGGGAAGTTCAAAGAGCTTACAATAAGCTACCAGAAACTACAGGGGAGCTACAATGAACTCAATGCAAAATATATCAACATGAAAAAGCAAACAGAAGCTATCAGCAAGGGCAAACAGAAATGAAGAATACAATTTCTGAACTGAAGAACACAGTAGAAGGAATCAAAAGCAGAATCAATGAAGCAGAATATCGGATCAATGTGCTGGAGGATAAAGTAGAAAAAAACTCACAGAAAGAGCAAGAAAAGGAAAGGAGGCTCAGAAAGAATGAAGAGGGATTAAGAGAAATGCAAGACAATATGAAACGTAATAATACCAAATAATAGGGATACCAGAAGAAGAAAAAGAACAAGCGATAGAACACCTATTTGAAAAAGTAATGAGAAAAGAACTTCCCTAATTTGATAAAAAAAAGTCACAGAAATCCAGGAATCAAAGACAGTCCCAATCAAGGGGAACCCAAAGAGGCCCACTTCAAGACATATCATCATAAGAATGGCAAGGTTTCCAGATAAAGAGAAAATCTTAAAGGTAGCAAGGGAGAACAAGGAAGTAATATACAAGGGAGCCACAATAACGTTAGCCATTGACTTCTCATTGGAAACGCTCCAAGCAGGGAGAGAATGGCAAGGAATATTCCAAGTAATGAGAACCAGAGGCCTGCAACCAAGGCTACTTTACTCAGCAAGGATCTCAATCAAGATAGAAGGTCAAATAAAGAGCTTCCAAGATTAAATAAGTGTAAAAGAATACACCTCCACCAAACCAGCTCTACAAGAATTACTAAAAGGGCTGTTTTAAGGAAGAAAAAGAGAGACACAGAGAGAAACACAGGTACAAAAATGGCAATGTATAAATATCTATCAATACTAACATTAAATGTAAATGGATTAAATGCTCCAATCAATAGACATAGAATAGCTGAATGGATAAGAAAGCATGACCCACACATATGCTGCCTACAGGACATATGCTGCCCACCTCAGGACAAAAGACCATCACAGAATAAAAGTGAAAGGCTGGAAACAAATTTTCCAAGCAAATGGTCAAGAAAAAAAGCCAGGGTAGCAATTCTAATATCAGACAAAATAGATTTCAAAAAAAGGGCCATAAAGAGAGACCCAGAAGGTCACTTCATAATACTCAAGGGAAGAATCCACCAAGAAGACATTAACATCATAAATATATACGCACCCAACATAGGAGCACCCAAATATATAAGAAAAGTCCTAGAGGACTTCAAGAAAGATATTGACAGCAACACAATTATAGTAGGGGGCTTTAACACCCCACTGTCAAAAATGGACAGATCTTCCAAACAAAACATCAACAAAGATATAGCTGCACTAAACAACACCCTAGATGAAATGGACTTAACTGATATATATATATATAGAGCCCTTCATCTCAAAGAAGCTAAATACACTTTCTTTTCAAATGCACATGGGACATTTCCAAAGATAGACCACATGATAGGACACAAAACGAGCCTCAACAAATTCAAGAAAATGGAAATCATATCAACCATTTTCTCTGACCACAAGGGACTGAAATTGGAAACCAACCCCAAAGAAAAAAACCCAAAACACTCAAAACCATGGAGATTGAATGACATGCTATTAAACAATGAGTGGGTCAAGAATGAAATTAGGGAAGAAATAAAAAAGTTTCTGGAAAAAAATGAAAATGATGTCACAACAAAGCAAAACTTATGGGACACAAGGAAGGCAGTCCTAAGAGGGAATTTCATAGCAATACAGGCTTACCTAAAGAAGATAGAAACATTTCAAACAAACAACCTAACCCTACACCTGCAAGAACTCAGGGAACAACAAAAAAGACAGCCCAGAGCAAGTAGAAGGAAGGAAGTAACCAAGATCACAGCAGAATTAAATGACATAGAGACTAAAAGCACAATTCTAAGGATCAATGAATCCAGGAACTGATTTTTTTGAAAAGACAAACAAAACCAACAAGCCTTTAAGTAGGCTTATCAAGAAAAGAAGAAAGAGGACCCAAATAAACACAATCAGAAATGAAAGAGGAGAGATTACAACTAACACCACAGAAATAAAAGAGATTATAAGAAATTACTATGAAGAATTGTAGGCCAAGAAATTTGAAAACCTAGGTGAAATGGACAAATTTCTAGAAAAAATAATCTTCCAAAACTCAATGAACAAGAAGCAGAAAGCCTGAAGAAGTAGATGAAATTGAAGCAGTAATAAAAAAACTGCCATCACACAAAAGCCCTAGACCACATGGTTTCACAGGAGAATTCTACAAAGCATTTAAGGAACAGCTAACCCCTATTCTTCACAGACTATTCCAAGAAATCCAAAAAGATGAAAGATGCGCAAATTCTTTTTATGAAGCCAGCATCATCCTAATCCCCAAACCAGAAAAAGACAGAAAAAAGAAAGAAAACTTCAGGCCAATATCACTGATGAACATAGATTCTAAAATCCTCAACAAAATATTGGCAAACCATATCCAACAATACATTAAAAACATCAAAAAGAAACAATGAACAGAGTAAGGAAAGACACAAACAAATGTGCACTGAAATTTAATGGCACTTCGTGTATGGCTGATTCCTACTTGAATCAAGTCCCATAATGATTAAGTACTGATCTTAAAATGATCATTTATGTTCCTAATATGTAAATGATTACTAAAAAGTCAATCAACAAAGTTTGGAGAATTTATGATATAAAAGGAATCACCCTGGAAAACCAGCAGTGATAATGACTGACTGAGACTGAGAGATGCTGGAGTCCATGTCTTTCTCTTAAACGGCCTGACACATACTTACAGACACTCACAAGCTCTGACCTTCAGCCTTGGGACAGTAGATTGAAAGGTGCAAGGGACATTCAGGGAGGTACTCAACTCTCTGGCTTCAGGGCTAAGGCTGGATAGGCAGCCTTCTCCCACACAGCAGTCATCTGAGGCCCTTCTTCCCTTGCAGAGCTCTCCCAATAAAAGAGCTAGAAAGTGCTATATGTGAGTCCCCACCTACCTGGCTAATGCTATGGCTCTGTCCTAGTGATTCTCTGAGGCCTTGCCCCACTCCAATTGAGAAATAATCCAAGCCATATCCAGAGGCTGTTCCATACAAATGGTCCCTCTTGCCTTATGGTGCAGACTCTCCTAAATCTCTCAAACAGGCTGGATCTGCCCTCTGCATGATCTTACACTTCTCACTTGTTACCTAGGCAAAGGAACAGTACATGTTCTTTCCACATTTTTATTGTTGTTCAAGTACAGTTGTCTCATTGTTTCCTGATCACTCCCCCAACACAGCCATCCCTACTTTTGCACATTGATTCTACCCGCCTTGAGATTTTTCCATGTGTCTGTTATACATGTTCTCGAAGACCCCTGCCATCTTTCACCCCATTATTCCCTCCAACCTCCCCTCTGGTTACTGTTTGTTCTTTATTTCCACATTTCTGGTTATTCACAGACATTCACAGTCCTGGGCTGGGGTGTGGTCGCACACTCCTGGCCAGGCTTCCCTGATTCCACAGGCTTGGGCACTAACCTTTCCCAGTGCTATGGGGGAATGCAAGGGCGATTCTCAATTCCCCCAAGCCAGTGGCCACAGACTCCAGGAGTGATCAAAGCTCTCTGGTTTGCTTCCTGATGCCCACTCCTCTCTCTGACACTCCAAGCAAACAGATCTCTCCTGTCATTTTTCAAACTGTTCCCAGCAGGGTAGAAAGAGAGCTGATGACTGGCTAAATTGTATACACTGCACACTTTTTCAAGATTGTATTTATTTATTTTTATAGAGGGAGGGCTTTGGTTGAAACTGCCAATAAAATAACAGAGGTCACTGGAGTAAAAACAGAATTCTGAAAGCATGTAGGAGACCGACACACTGTTGGAGACCAGCAGGCCCTCTCTGAGAGCAATACAAATAAAACTGGACTTTACAAAATCCCTTCTCCTGGAGTACTTTCTCAAACCATGACTGAAAGTCTGCATTCCTCTGTGACAATTGGGATTCTCACCTGTGACATCTGCATCTCCATTTTCACCTACTTGGGGGGGAAAGATATTGACTTTTTTCTGGGAACATCCCAGAGCTCCTTCATTTCCTCCAAAAATGTGACCAGGACTGGTTTAGAAACAACAAGACCTATGTACCAAATAATAATTATTGTTTTTAATAGAGTCTCCATTTCCAACCCACTTTGAGCTCAGGTAAAAAGGCTGCGGGAAATTTAAAATACTCTAGAAGATCATTTTCCAAAATCCTGTTTCCTGATAGGACCTTTGTCATTCTAGAAACATGTGAATTTTTCAGATAATGAGCTCCTAAGGACCACAGTTCTCAAAGTCTTTATTTTCTCCATGAGATAACCTCCAAATCCTCCCTTGTGAGCATCAATCTGAAAGTCTACCATACAAAGTAGCATCCCCAAAAGATGTGAAATAGAAAGAAATCCTGAGGTGGGGAGTAGGAACTCTGAAGGAAATCATTCTCACCCAGGGAGACGAGGTTGCTGTAGTTCTCCAACATCATATCTGAGTACAATTTCCGCTGACCTGGGTCTAGACATTCCCAATCCTCTCGAGAGAAATCTACTGACACATCCTTGAAGGTCAAGAATGGCTAATGATTAAAAAAAAATGGACAGGCGTATCTTTCCACAATACACAGGAGAGATCTCACTGTCATCTAACATGAAAACTATTACAAGTGGTTTTCACCTAGGAGATATCCTGCATCATTCAGTAAGGCCACTTTGACCCTCTAACACTCTCCAAAGTATTTAGTAACACAAAGAAGTGAGGATAATACATGTGTCTACAAATCCACTGCAAAGACATTACTTTTCAGGAAAATAAACTTTAAAATGTAGGAACAGACACAGGTATACTGATTGCTGAATGTTGTATTTCTATCATTCAGAATCAGCTGTGTATACTTCTCAGCTACAAAAAGCATGATGAGTATAAGTATAAGACTTCTTTAAATTTCATTCAGGCAACAAAAAAATTTACTTTTGTAAAATTGGAGATTCTGATTCAGCAGTTGTGAGTGGGGTCCATGTTTCCATATTTTTCAGAAGCTAACTTGTTTAAGAATGTTTTATTGATTATACTCATATAATTATCCCATTTTTTCTCCTCTTTTTCCCCTTTTGCCTGGAAACCTGCCTCCCTCTATAACTCCCCCTCCATGTTCATGTCCTTGGATCATTCAAAAGAGTTCTATGACTTTTCCATATCCCACACTATTCTAAATTCGTCCTATAAATGTTATACCCATCATTTATGCTTCTTATTCCCTGTACCTTCACACCAATTCTCCCATTAACCCCACCCAGTTCATTACCTTCAATATGATCTCCATTTCAGTCATTGTGTTCCTGTTCTGGTTATTTCCTTATTTTTTCTTTTGGTTTTGTATTTACAGGTTCAGTTGTTAAAAGTTGTGAGTTTGCTGTCATTTCACTGTTCGTAATTTTGGTCATCTTCTTTTTCTTAGAATAAGTTCCTTAAACATTTCATATAAGGGCTTGGTGATAATGAACTCCTTTAACCTGACCTTATCTAGGAAGCACTTGACTTGTCCTCCCTTTCTAAATGATAGCTTTCCTGCCTTACCTGATTTGAATAATTGTTTCCAGTCCCTTGTCTTCAAAGTCTCTTTTATAAATCAGCTGATAGTATTATGGGAAACCCTTTGTAGCTAACTCTGCTTTTGTGATCCTTCCTATATGATTCTCTCCTTACCTTCTATCTTGGGTAATGGAATTGTGATGTGTCTTGGTGTGTTCCTCCTTGGATGCAACTTCTTTGATTCTGTGAGGTTCCCTCACTTGCATTTCTATTTTATTCACCACACTGGTAAGTTTTCCTTCTTTACTTTTCAAATCAGTTTTCCATTTTGTGCTCTTCCTCTTCTCCTTCTGGAAACCCTAAGATTAGAATGTTGGAGGTTTAAAGTTGTTCCAAAGCTTACTCAGCCTCTCCTAATTTTATTCAATTCTTGTTTCTTCATTTTATTCCAGATGAAAGTTTATTTATTCCTTCTGGTCCAAATTATTGATTGGAGTCCCAGTTCCTTTCATTTCACTGTTGGTCCTCTGTATATGTTTCTGTATGTAACTCTGTATAGCCTGCAACTCCTCCCTTTTGTAGCTCTACTCAACCATGTCTGTGAGCACCCTGATTACCAATGTTTTGAATTCTGCATTTGATTGGTTGGCTATCTCTTTGGTGCTTTGTTCATTTTAAAAATATTTTATTTTTAGAGATTGGGTAAGGAGGGAGAAATAGAGTAAGAGTAATACCAATATGTGGTTGCCTCTAGTGTGGCCCATACTGGGAACCTGGCTGCCAACCAAGGCATATGCCCTCCCTGGGTTTTGAGCCGTCAACTCTTTGGTGCTCAGGGTGGCACTTCATTCTCTGATGCACAGCAGCCAGGCATATTTTGCTTAAATGTTGCTCTGCTATTTCATTTGGGCTATTATTCTTTGTATAATTGAACCTCTTTTGTTCCAAGGGGTGGAACTGTAGGTATTTGTCAGTGCAGGGCCACCCACCTTGCTGTGTTGTGGTGCTGTTTTGGGGGTAGTGGTCAGAGAGGGAATAATCCTGCTTGCTCATGTCTCACACAGCTTTCAGTCATCTCCCCTGTTACCATTAAGCAAATTGCCCTTTCTGGTCATGATTCTGTGGTAAGTGGGCTTGTGTACCTCCTAAGATCCCATGGAACCCTGCAACAGACTCTATTGTGAGACTGAGAGTTTCTCCTGTGGCTGCATCTCCATGGGTTTTTATAACCAGTGGGTTTGCAGCTTCAGTTTTACATGCTGGAACCCTCGATTATGCTCTGTGGTTTCCCTGTTGTTCTTCTGGTTTATGTGCACATTAATGTAATACCACTTGGTCCACCAAATGCTGTCTCAGCTTGCCAGTAGACCATCCACAGACTCACACACCTGGCATGCCATCTGCCACCTTTCAACCCATCATCTCCACTCTCACTTAGCATCTCTGACCCGCCTATCAGTTTGGATGAATATTTCTTCTTTAACTCCTTGATTTGTTAGACTTCCACACAATTTGATCCCTGGCACTAGTGGTGGTTTTTTGTTTTCACATTGGTTGTTATCCTTCTTTTGTTTGTGCAAGGAAGCAAAGCATGTCTACCTATGTCTTCATCTTGGCCGACAGTGACAAGCTCACTTTTTACTAATGAAACCACTGACGATGATCCACGCTCCATACTTCTCAATAGCACAAAAGGAAAGACACTGAAAAGAAATTACACACATGCTTTGGAGGTGAACAAATTTTATAAAATTTACATTTCTCAAGAAGTACATAGAAGTAACAATATTTTTGAAAATTTAATAGAGTTACTTTGAGAAGAAGATTAGTCTTGATATTCAAATATTTTCTGAAACATACACTAAACGATAGACCTTTAGTTTTACTGAAAACTTAAGTTATGATTATAAAAAATCATAGCGAAATACACATAGAGACCTCGTGAATGTTCACTGCTTTGTTTGTAACTGAGAAGACTGAAAACAGTAAACATCTTAAAAGAGTAAACAAATAACTCAATCATTAACATTTATGCACACAGTCAGACATACTTATATGTATGGAAACTAGGTAGAAATGAAAAGAAATAGAACATACAATTTCTGCATCAATATAATTGAAGGATATTTTGTGATTCTGTAAATCACATATGGTGCATCTCTCTGTGAAAGATACCCCTTGTGTTTTATAAACACAATAAAGAGAAATACACACATAATGATAGAAAAGAAGTTAGAGCTATGGTGTCTTTGTGTTTTATTTCTTTGACAATGTGTTTGTATCATGAGTAGTAAACTAAATCTTATCAATTTATCTAAATTAAACATACATTTATAACACGATTCTTATAAAGTTCCCTCAAAATATGAAAGGTGGTAATGTAGAGTACATGAGTGACATGAGTGTGCAATATAACAAAAATTTACAGGAACAATGCCTCACTGATTAAATCCTCCCTGTCAAATGCCAATGATATCTATGAAATAAATATACAGCCTTCATTACCAAAGCAAACAGAAGTTAAAAAAGCAAGAAAACTGTTCAGATGAACTGATAGTTTTTTCACATGCCTCAATGATTCCCTGTCAGACTATTATTAATGATAAAGAAAAAACTATAAACTCTACACCAAATAGAGCATATCAGTCAAGTGACTATCAGGTGGATTGGATCAATCCATATCCAGTGAGTCAGGCATGCAGAAGAGCATGTCCTTATTGGTGTGACACTACTGTCGAAGTGCACGAATAAGAAAGTCATTATGTGAAAATAATCATAAGTAAACACTCATTTTTCCAATGTCAATCTACATGTACCTCTCATGTTCAGTACACTGTGTATTTAAATAGTAGTACTTTCTTACCAATTCAGCCACAAAGTCTATTCTACTGACTCTTGTTTTTCAGAACAGTGATTCTCACTGGAAAATCTGCATTTGCTTACCTCTGATGTACAGAGGTGATGCTGCAGCCACATGAATTTAAACATATATCCCTGCTTCACCAATATCCAAGCCTCTGAGGCCTTCCCAGCAAATCCATTGCACACAGCTGCCTTCCCAGGTTGATCTGTCACGGAGGAGATGACTCCCATTTTTGATGGTTACTAAGTAAAGGAAGGAATTCTTGACCTAGAGCAGCATAGATAAAGATAATAGACAGAGGGCCCTAGGAAAAAGAGATAAGTTCTGTACACAAACTACTGTCTTTGACAAACATAAGTAGAAAATGAAAGTACAAAAAAAACAACCTCACTATCCAATAACATGAAAGAAAAGAAATGAAGGTTGCTAGTTCTTAAACCAATCACATTAGGAAGAAATGTTGCTAGCATTGCAACCTCTCTGAGGTTGCTAGCACAGACTCAGAGACAGGGGCAGGGCACATCTTTTACCTGAGAAGCTGCCATACTTGCTGATTGAGATCCTCCTCCTTCTCCTCCTCTGGGTTTTTTCTCAGAAGACCATATGCTGAGGAGTGAAGTTAGCACCGTGAGAATGTGTCTTATAAGGCACAGCTCTTTCATCTAATCCAACCACAATCACTGGCAGAAGGATTTGAAAATACTGAAAGGCCCACCCTCTTCTCTCCTTTGTCATGAGGAGGCAAGATGAGCTGCTACACGGACTACACTGAGTTTATTTTTCTGTCTTCATGTGTGCTCTCCTCCCACAGAGGTCCACAAACTACTACACCAATAAGAATGTGTGGTGCTCTACTGAACATCACACCCAACAGAGCAGTCTGTCATCTCCCTTGGACAAAGCCTGCTTTCCACCCCCACAGATATACTCCACAGTCCTCCTGACAATCAATGGGTTCACCTGAGCATCTCCTGGGGCTACTAATTTCACAAAGATTACCCACCCAGAGAAGTCTAGTAACGCTGAGAGGGAGCTCAGCTGACCTCACTTCTTAGATCTCCTCAGGTGATCTAATACCAACCTGAGGGGGTACAGTTTACCTGCAAAATGCATGCAGAACCCTTTGAGTTCAAAGCCCTACTTCCCATCCATAATTTGCCCTGCTGCCACTGCACTGGCTTTCACAAGTCCTCCAAACCACTTTCCCTATCTCAACTGCATCTTACTAAACTCTGAGGCTATCTAAGGGGACTTCAGCACACCTGCACAATGGGGAGCAATTCGGGTTCCATGGCCCGGAAACTGAGAAGTGCACAGATTGGTAGCTCTACTTGACTTGTGTCTTTAAATGCTGAGGGCTGGGCCTGCTGCCCAGGAAATGTCTCTGTGCAGAAAATTCAAAATAGAAAGGTGGAGAAACCTCGGGCAGGAAGGCCTCAGAGTTTCCTCGAAAATTGGCCCTCCAACCCGCAGCCAAGGCATGTGAATGTGGGGGAGTCTTCCCTGTATTCTAGACTCACAGTTGTGGAGGCAAAGTAGCCAAATTTTAACCAAAGTAGCGACCCTCGGGCTTCCCGTGCACAGGAATGTGGACTCAGAGGATCAGTATCAATGAGAAACACCAGACAAATGAAATTCGTCCAAAGTTCTTGGCTTTATTACTACTTCCTGGAGTATCAAACACTGTGCATGCACAGTTTATAGGCACTCACAGCAGTGGGAGTCTGAGTGGAGCACGTCCTGCAATGGGCGGTGTCTGAATACAGGCCTGGGGTTGGTGGAGACCTGGGTGGCAGAGCTGGGAGGAGGTCGCCAGGTGGGGGCCAGAGATCCCTTCTACATGTTTCTTCTTGGTTATATTCTTCCTGTGAACATTCTAGTTTACTTCGGGACCATCTTGTACCGCCTCTACATAATTATAAAATTTGTGAGATTTCCGTCAAAAATGAAGATTATGATACTCCCATAAATTTTAGATGACTCTTTGACACACTATATTTTAATCTTTCTATTACTTTCATATTTACTATATATTAGTACTGTCTGGGTCTCAATTCAATATATTGCCAAAGCCATTATAGCCCACCTGGTGTCCCAGAGAATTGCTGGATGTGGTGGAAAATCCTACAATTGGGTGACCAGGAGTGTCAGAGTACAGTGTGATGGTGAGTGAGGTCATATTAGTCTGACTAAAGGGGTCAAAGAGGATGGAAAACCTTCTGTCCAACAGAAGAGGGAAACTGCTTTGTTTCTTCATAAGAACACTCTGCCTATCAAAAGAACAACACACATGCTTTAAACATGCACATAGTGCTATAGCAGGACATAACATTTTGAGGGTTGCCAACCAATTCTGCTTTAATTTTACATGAATTTGTTAAAAGTGATAAAGTTTTTCAAAAAGTCCTACCTAACCATGATTCCACCAACAAATGCATATAAACTTCTAATGAGATTCCTCTCATTCTTGGCACTTTCTGGAGTCCTCCTCCACGTTCTGAGGAAAAAACCCACAGCAATAACACCTCAATATTTTTCCCATTCAGTAGAAAATTTGGTAACCATAGGACTCTGGCCCACAACAAGTGGACAGTTTTGCTGGGCAGAATGTAGCTCATGGATCTATTTTTGGGAGCCAGAGGGTGAATGATTTTTTTCCTTGACTCCAGTTGTCCTGACAGTAAATATCTAGACCTTCGACTTCCTGTCCTTTATTGTACCTACTCACCTCTTGTAGAAAGTATAACTTCCTCCTAAAATAAGCAGTTTCCCCCACCTTCTTTCTGTAAAAATGATTTTATTTATTTATTTATTGAGAGGTGAATGGAGAGAGAAGGAGAAAAAGAGAAACATCAGTGGGTGGTTGCCTCTCACATACCTCCTACTGGGGACCTGGCCTGCAACTCAGGCATGTGCCCTAGACTGAGAATTGAACCCCTAACTCTTTGATTCACAGGCTGGCATTCAAGCACTGAGCCACACCAGCCAGGGCCACATAAATACTACTGATATGTTTTAAAATATTTCCTTTATGTTTTCCCACTCTGCATGCCTTCAATTCCTATTTTTTCTCTTCTCCTCATTTTTGCTCAACCTCATCTTCCTTTTTTTCCTTCTTTTTCTTTGTTTTAGTTGGATAATATTATAGTCATTTTTTGTTGATTTTCAGGTTACAGTGAGTTTTATGATACAACTTTGTGCAACTGTAAACAATACAACAGTTTATATATGTATAGCAGTTTGTGTGGAACACGAGCGCTCCCTTTTTAACTACCTATGCCCACCATTTCTAACAATACATGTCTGGCTTTTGAGGTTTATTCCAAGGTCTTTGTGCTTCTCAGTCTTCCCTGAAAAAAGAAGGATAGTTCCCCATCCCTACTACATTCTGTGAATAATAAGGAATCTGAGTCATTTAAGGTAACTAGGTTCTTTCTTCAAAGGGCGTGAAGGCCATGTTGTTCATTTAGAGTGTGCCAGGGTTTTCACTTTTACTTCAACAGCACCACCAAATTATTTCCTGATGTTCAATTTAGGACTCAGGGATGAGGCACAGTTCCACTCTCAAAGTACTGCCTGCAAATGAGTTCCTCATTTTTGAAGTCAGGACTATTGAAATATGGTGTTAAGTGCAGTGGAAAAATTAAAATAATCTTTCAAAGAAACATATTTATTATTTTGTGATTGGAACAATTGATAAGTGTAGTACATTGAATGTCCTAATGTTAAAACTGCTAATGTTAACATTGAGAAAGAGATACACATAGTTTTAACATGCAATCTGAACATGAAGAAATGCTAAACAACAGGCCATATATTACCATGGTAAATAGTGCAAAATTGGATTTCCCCCAAAATAATCTAAAGAAAGGGCAGTTTAAAACTCTACAATACAATATAGCATTGAGAATAGGAAAAAGTCAGGAAAATGGCTTCAAAACAAATGCTTTTCCTAATAGGGTCCCAAGTCCCAGCTTTTCTCTTGGAGATAATTCAAGTCCAAACTACATGAAGACACCACCTTTCAATTCTTACAAAGAGTGTCCTCAAAAATTCCAGAGACAAGTGTCAGTGAGGTGATGGAAAAGAAAATTCTAGCACACTGTTCGTGGGAATGTAAATTGTTGAATCTACTACAGAATGAGTGAAAACATGCCACAGATTACTTTAGACAGGAAAGCCATTTGCTCAAGACATCCCACTTAGGACACATGGACATGAACCAAAGGGGGAGAATGAGGGTGGGAGAAGGTTGCTGGGTGGAGAGTAATGAAGGGGAAAAATGGGATAACTATAGTTGCATAATCAATAAAATATATTTTGAAAAAAGACTTCCCAGTCAGAATAAGTATCCAAAAAATTGAATCTCTACCCAAAAGACCCATACACATTCATTGGAGCATCATTTACAAAAGCCAGCACAAAAACAACCAAGATTTTTACAATGTATCAAGACTTCAATAATGTTTCATACATGAAGAAATTAGAATGGAATATGTTGTATAATACAAGAAATAAATGTTGCCTTTTACCTATATCCATGAACTGTTTAGAGCATTCTGCTAAATGAAATAAAGGAGAGGTAGGCAAAAATATATAATCATGATTTCTGCTTCTGCTGATTCATTGACTTGGTGCCCCAATGGGATTTCTTTGAAATGTTCAACGCCGTTTGCACCATTTAGTGGGATAGGGTTGTTTATGTGGTTTTGTAAATCCTAATGGAGCTGATATTTCTGAATGTATGAGAATTTCGTGTGAAATAGCATGCAGAGAAGTAGATGCAGAAGAGACTGTCAGGTGGAATCACCTTGCAGGGGATTTGAAGAAAAACTCATCTGGCCCCTCTGCCCTCTGCTTCCAGTCAAGAAGACAGGGTTCCTGAGACCTGAGAAGAAGAGTTCTCTAGCCATATTAGAAGAAAATAACCTAAGGTGATTTTGTAATTTTTATTATTATAAATGCTAGTGATATTCATAACCTCTCTTAACAGTATTTGTTCAGGCTTCATGTTTTCTCCCATTAAGACCTTCTTACTGGTAAGGTCAGATCCTCCCTGCCTAGTCTTTATTGCTTATCAGTAAAAATTTGTTCAATACCACATTCCCATAAGATTATGATTTTTTAAACCATTTTCATATGGAAGAAACCATTAAACATCCTTTCTGTGCTAGGCAGTGACCTGTTCATCAGTTCATTTCATTCTCCAAGAATCCTTCAAGGCGGGAATTACCTGCAGTTTGCAAATGAGGAGACTGAAGCTGACCAGGCTTTGTGGTATGGCCAACAGTGGATTCAACTTCACTTCAGTCCCCACTGTTCTTTCCACTTGACCCAAGACTGAGAAGCACACAGATATGTCCTTCCTCAGAGCATCCCAAATTTTTGATGTAAAAATAAATGACTATAGATGTGTGAGAAAAAAAAAGAAATTCTAAAACAGATGAAAGCAATTCATGGTGGGAAACAAATCCAAATGGCGGTTGCTCCTGGAGGGTGAGGTGGGAACTGTATAGGAAGCGGCACATGGAAACTTCCTGGGATGCTGATCATGTTTTACAGCTCATAATGCTCGAGTTACACAGCTGAAGAGAAAGAAAAGCTCACTTAAAATGGGGCATTTTATTCCATGTACATTTTACCTTAAAGAAAATTACAAATACTGGACTCTAGTTAATGAGTTAATGATACGTACTCTGAAGTATTTAAGGAGAAACATAGTGAAATATAAAATTTATGTTAAATGCTTTAAAAAATAAGATGGAAATGGATGGACAAAGGGATGGACAGACAGAGAGGTATATAATACAGCAAGTACCATAAAACATTAACAGCAGAATCTGGGTGGTGGACATATGAGTATTCACTATATAATTTGTTAAGTTTTGCTATATAATTTGTTAAGTTTTGAACATTTTCATTAAAAATGTTGAGAAAATTTTTTAAAAATGTATAATCATTCTTATATTTGTATAATCCAACATAAGAAAGACTAGGGAGTCTGGTCAAGATTCCAGAGAAGGTAAATACTATAGTCAAAGGCTCCATGAGCACAATAGAATTAAAACAAAGCTACAGAACAACCATCATTCATAAACCATCTGAAATCTAGCTGAAGAGAAGTCCCAGAAATAAGCAAATAAAATGCTACATGGAAATAGGCAGAATGAGCAAAGACATATAAAATTGTTGCTGCCACTGACACCCAGCCATGTGATCTTTAAAAACTGGGAGAAATAACTTGGATGTGGAACTTCCCCGTGAAGAATGACATGAGTCCTAGCCCCACACTTGTATCCCCTGAGGTCCACGCCACTGGTGGGAAGACAAATCCCCATAAACACTGGCTGTGGAAACCAGTGAAGGATTGGTAGACGGAGATGGCAGGTACCTGGAGACCTATGAGTTCCCCTTTAAATGGCATGAGCACAAAATTAGAAAGCCTCAGTCACCGTGAGCTTTGAAATCCTGGCAGGAATTGGACATGCAGAGAGAAAATGAAAGGTCTGGACACATGGTGAGAGTGGGAGGACTCTCATGAGACAGATGTGATGTCCGAGGTAATTGCTTCCATTCTGAAAGTATGTCCGCCACTAACATGAGACTCGGTAGAATGGGCACCATAACTGAGTCTCCTACCACCTGCCTACAGCTAGTAGCTCTACTATCCTGACTCCTTGATATGTTGCCCCACCAAATCTGCAGGATTACCTGAGCTTTTGCAGTGGCTATTCCACAACATGTGGCCTCTGTCACATCATACTTCAGACATTTGTAATGTCTATGAAAAAGGCCGCAACTGTCTTCTACATATCCTGTAACACTTGCTCTGTGGCCCTCGGTCTGATGCCATCAACAACAGGACATTTTGCACAGCTTGTCTTCTTCTGGTCACCTCTAAGACAATCTAAATTAGCAGCCACCTGAAGATCTCTTTGTATCTCATAGTAAGTCACCTAGAAGGGGGTAAGTGGCGGCACAGTTGGACATCCCAAAATTAGGAAATCTGGCAGACAACTTCACTCACAAGATGGCACCACCTAACCACCTCCTTAAGTAAAAAACTGAAGAAGCAGCCTCTGTGGTTATGAATTTTCAACAGTATGAATTCTGTCATGCTGAGCAAGACTATAGGACTCTCTAAATTCATTGTCACATGCGCTACAATTGAAAAATTTCTCTCCTGTATCAATTTTCTGATGATCATTAACATTTGAGGACCGGATAAAGGCTTTAGCACATTCTCTACATTCATCAGAGTTGTATCCCATGTGAACTGTGATGATTCGAAAGGGTTGGTGTTATCCAAAACACTTTGTCACATTCTTTACAAATTTCAGGCTTCTGTCCAACATAACATTTTTTATGTAGAGTTACACCTGAGAACCAGTGTCATGTTTTAGCACAGTCTTCACATTTATGTTCTTTGCTTGGACCGCTTTTGTTAAGTGTATTGAAATTTGATATTTGATTGGAGCATTTCCTGCATGTTAAATATTTGCAAACTTTCTCCCTGACAGCTATATTCATTTGTTCAGTGCTATTTGAGGATTGCTTTAAGCATTGGACATTAGGACTTTGCTTGTTTGTCTTCTTCTCAGTAGGAACAACCTGAGGAGTATTGTGAATTGATATTTTGTCAAAGACTTCTCCACCTTCATAATGGCTGTCTGCAAGCTCACTCTTTGGCTGGACATTAGGATTTGACTCATGGGTGAAATTCTTCCAATGTTCACTGCATTGACTACTTCTGTAATCATCAAACACACTCTGGTAAATATTGAACACAGAAAGTTTTTTAGTGACATCTTTAACTTCATTAAGCATGTAAACTTATTCCTAAATAACCATGCTGTGATCCCTATAAAACCACATTGGTTGTATTAAAAATTATACTCAAGTTCACGAAAATATTATGCAGTGGAATAAAAGAAAACATCATTTCTGCAAAAGTACAGCATTTTCTGAAGAAAGGAAATGTCAAATTCACCACATTTAAGCTTTCTACATGCATTCTAAATGATTACATTGGACACATTAGTGACGGAAACCTTATTCCCACTCTACACTTCAAACAATTCAAATGATTACCAACACCACAACTTATGAGATATCTTAGATTTTCCAGAAGGTCTTTAGAAAAGCGTGGTCAATCTCAATTCTAGTATGGGCCACTTCAGCCTCATCATTCCCTTCAGTGGGCTGCATGTACTTTTAGGACCATGTGAATGTTACTATTCATATGTAGGGGCAAGGAGTTTGGCGATGCCTCCAGGTAGGAAGAAGGTTCTGGGTTGGATAAAAGAAGGTTGAGGGCCACATTCAGCCTGGAGATCTTGTGTTTACCACCTGTGCTTTAGACAATATGTACACCTAGAATAATATTTTCAGTCTTTCTATTTGGAAATACATTGGTCTGTAAAGATATCTGATTTAAAATGGAAGTTTCCCCAGATTTGTAATATTTTTCACATCTTTATATAACCATGATTTTTCATGAATAATTTTTAAAATTAGTTTTTTCCATCATTAATTCTTTGTTTCTTGTCATAAACTTCCTTATTAGTATCAAAGGCACAGCTCTCATATCTTACCAGTATTTCTTCCAAAAATACATCTTCTTTTCCTGACCTCTCCAGGAATTACTGGTTGTCTGTAGTTGACACAGCTGATAGACATAAAAGAAAGGTTCACAGGTATGACACACAGGTGAATGTACATTGACCTTACAAGGAATTTTAAACAAATCACAGTGTTGAGTACTTCAAAACATTTAAATACTCGTGGGAGGATGAAGTGTGGTACTTACAAGGAATTTTAAACAAATCACAGTGTTGAGTACTTCAAAACATTTAAATACTCGTGGGAGGATGAAGTGTGGTACAATGACAAAATGTCACAAAAAAGGGGAACAATGGCTGTTTACTCTCATAAACCACTGTGCTCATCTCCATTGACCCACAGTGGAAATAGAATAAATAAACTCCACATTCCCATTGTTTCTCGACACATAGTATCCAGTGTATTCAATGATGTCACTGTTTTCCTCCATGTTCCCTATATGTGTTTCTGTTGTGCAGGACACACAGTGCTCAGGCCATAACAGCACATGGTGAACATATTACAATGCAAGGGTAATAGTTGAAATAACACAGACTAGTGGACTGAAGACCAATGTCAAGCATAATAAGATATCATCGGCTTTGAAGAAGAAACAGGCATGATATAAATCTTGCAACCCGGAAACACTAAAAAACACACACCCACTACTTCTTTTTTCAGAAATTAGAGTTTAAACTAAGAGTATATGTTAATTTTTTTTAACCTGGAGAGAGCAAGCTCATAAAGCATAGTTCTTCACAGTTATGAAACTCAACTAGTATATCAACTAAGTATACTTGGAAGCTAAAGCTTGATTAAGCACCAAATCACTAAACAAAAGCTTCTTTTTTTAAAGACAAAAGTAGGGTTTCTCATTTTCTATTTTCGGCATACATTTCAGTTCTCTCCTGGGGAACCAAAGCCTCCAGAACCCCATTCCGTGTCATCTATACCTTCAACTTCCGCTATTTCTGGATAATGCAACAATTCACAAATGAAGTGTACAATACCATCATGTTTTTAAATTCAAACCTTTTTTTTTTGCCAAAATTGAGCAGTACAACACGAACATTTCCTCCATAATCTTCATCTATGACACAAGCTGCTACATCTATGAGGTGTTTTGTATCCATCTGGAATATGCAGCTAGCCGCTCCATAGAACCCAGCAGGCAGAGTGGTATGAATGTTAGATTTCACACGGTCTTTCTACATTGGGTGCAGTGTGTAATTATTGGCACTGTGCAGCTCATTTGCCCAGCACCCGTGCAGATCTCTTAGTCGGGGAAGTGGGGCAACCCTGGAGCATTATTAATGAGAGTGTGCACCGCCCTCCTCTCCAGGTGGGGACCATTTGCTGGACCAGATGATGAACATCTCTTCAGAGCACAGCATAAAAGAGGAGTACGCAAGCACAGCTTGCCACAAGGAACAGAAAGGCCTGAATCACATCTTTTCAAAAATTACATTCAATTCAGAAAAGATAGTTTTTAAGGTTTTATTAATTTTTAGACAAAACAAAGAGGATGGTAAGAGACATCAATGTGAAGTTGCCTCACACATGCCCCCTACTCGGAACATGGCCCACAACCCAGGAATATACCCCAAATGGGAATCAAACCAGGAACCTTTGACTTTGCAAGCTGGCACTCAAGCCAGTGACCCACAACAGGTGCGGCCATTATAGAAAAGTTTATATCTGACATACAGTGAATACAAATTCAGCCATGAACAAATAAAAAATGAAGACTATTTCTGTGACTCAAAAGATCAAACAGCCATTTACCATTAAAAGGGGAGAAAGAAGCAATGAAAAGAATAAGGAAAAACATAAAAAAATGTGAATTTAAATTTCATGGCAATTGATGCATGGCTGATTCATATTTGAATCAAGTCCCACAATGATTAACTACTGATCTTAAAACTATCATTTATTTTCCCAATATGTAAATAATGCTATAAAGTCAATCAATAAATTTTGAAGAATGTATGATATAAAAGGAATCACCCTGGAAAACCAGCAGTGATAATGATGACTGAGACTGAGAGATGCTGGAGTCCAAGTCTTTCTCTTAAAGGGACTGATGCAGAGCTGCAGATATTCACAAGCTCTGACTTTAAACCTTGGGAGAGCAGATTGAAAGGTGCTAGGGACATTCAGGGAGGTACTCAACTCTCTGGCTTCAGGGCTAAGGCTAGATAGGCAGCCTTCTCCCACAGAATAGTCATCTGAGGCCCTTCTTCCCTTGCAGAGCTCTCCCAATAAAAGAGCTAGAAGGTACTATATCTGAGTCCCCACCTACCTGGCTAATGCTACAGCCCTGTCCTAGTGATGCTCTGAGACCTTGCAAGACTCCACTTGAGAAATCACCCAAGCCATATCCAGTGGCTTTCCCATACAAATGGCCCCTCTTGCCTCGTGGTGCAGACTCTCCTAAATCTCTCAAAAGAGGTTGGATCTGCCCTTTGCATGCTCTATACTTCTGACTCAGTAGCCCAGGAAAAACAAAAGAACATTTTCTTTCTACATTTTTATTGGTGTTCAAATGCAGCTGTCTCCATTTACCCTCCAACTATCCCACACAACACAACTATCCCCACTACTCTCCATCGATCCTACCACCTTCAGTTTTTTCCATGTGTCCTCTTATATTTAATTGTTGTTTGAGTACAGTTTTTTGTTTTTCTCCCAATACAGCCTACCCCACCCCTCCCCAATCCCTCTCATTTCCAGTCCTCTATAGTTTTTGTCCATGTGACCTTTATATATGTTCTTGAAAACTCTTGCCTTCTTTCTTCTCATGATTTCCTCCAAAGCCCTTCTGGTTACTGTCCGTTTGTTGTTTATTTCAATGTTTCTGTTTATATTTTGCATGCTTGTTTTGATGATTCATTTCCTCTTGTAGGTGAGATCATATGGTATTTGTCTTTCTCCACTTAGCTTATTTCATTACCATAATTCCCTCCAGATCCATCCATGCTGTCCCAAAAGTTAGGAGCTCATTCTACCCTAAGGAACCTGTAAATCAACTGAAAAAACCTATGTACCCCAGTGGTAATAACACCACAATTTACAATAGTCAAATGCTGGAAACAACCTAAGTGCCCATGGGGAAATGAATCAAGAAACTATACTACATTGCACAAGCACAAGGACATTTTGAAGTGAAACAGAAAACCAGATTGTCTCATTTTGTGGAGGTGCATTGCGCTACAAGAAATCACCAAGCCTAAACTTCAATGGAATTTGTTTGCAACCCCCAGAGGGTTAAAAATTGTGAGTCAGAAAACATGACATCTGGCCACAGGGTTCCTGTGATATCTGCATCATATTCCAGGATCTAAACCACTTCCTTCATGAACTCCATTTTTGCCACAAGAATGAAAGAAAAAAAGTAAAGGGCTTAATGTACAATTTCTCACCAATGTTTGCAGACTTTCCCAGGTCCCCCAAGCAATAACAAAGGAGCCAGACTATGGAGGCCCTGTAAATCTATAAATGAGTTAATTGTATACACTGCACACTTTTTAAATGATTCTATTTATTTAGTTTTAGAGAGAGAGGGTTTTGGTTGAAACTACTAACAGAATAACACAGTTCACTGGAGAGTAAATAGAATTCTGAAAACATGTAGGAGCATGACACACTGTTGGACACCAGCTGGCCCTCTCTGACAGCAACACATACAATCCTGCCTTTTCACAATCCTTTCTCCTGAAGCACAGCTTCTCATAGCATGCCTGAAAGTCTGGCTTCCTCTGTCACCACTGGGTTTCTCTCCTGTGACATCTGCATCTCCATTTCCACCTACCTGGGGGGGTGGATATGGAATTTTTTGTGCAAATATCCCAGAGGTCCTTCATTTGCTCC
Source organism: Sturnira hondurensis (assembly GCF_014824575.4). Classification (NCBI taxonomy): domain Eukaryota; kingdom Metazoa; phylum Chordata; class Mammalia; order Chiroptera; family Phyllostomidae; genus Sturnira; species Sturnira hondurensis. The sequence goes on from NW_028073082.1 coordinate 25,170, forward strand.
AAAAATGTGACCACGAGTTGCTTAGAAAGAAGACCTATTTACAAAATAATAATAATTATTTTTAATAATGTCTCCATTTCCAATCCACTTTGACCTCAGGAAAAAGGGCTGTGGAAGATTTAAAATATTCTAGAAGATCCTTTTGAAAAATCCTGTTTTCTGATAGCGCCTTAATCATTCTAAGAACACGATAATATTTCAGATAATGAGCTGCAAAGGACTACAGTTCTCAAAGCCTTTATTTTCTCCATGAGATAACCTCCAAGTTCTTCCTTGTGAACATCAATCTGAAAGTGTACTGTAAAAAGTAAAGTTCCAAAAAGATGTGAAATAAAACAAAATCCTGAAGTGGAGTAGAACCTGTGAAGGAAATCATTCTCACCCAGGGAGACCAGGTTGCTGAAGTTATCCAACATCACATCCGAGTACAATTTCCACTGACCTGCATCTAGACATCCCCACTCCTCTCGAGAGAAATCTACTGACACGTCCTTGAAGGTTAAGAATGGCTGATGATAAAAAAAAAAGACAGGCATATTTTTCCACAATACACAGGACAGATCTCACTGTCATCTAACATGATAACTGTTAGAAATGGTTTTGACCTAGGAGATATCCTGCATCATTCAGTAAGGCCACTTTGACCCTCTAACACTCTCCAAAGTATTTGGTAACACAAAGAACTGACAATAATACATGTGTCTACAAATCCACTGAAAAGACATTGCTTTTCAGGAAAATAAACTTTAAAGTGTAGGAACAGACACAGGTATACTGCTTGCTGAGTGTTGTATTTCTATCATTCAGAATCAGCTGTGTATACTTCTCAGCTACAAAAAACATGATAAGCTGTAAGTGTAAGAAACTTCTTTAAGTTTCATTCAGGCAACAAAATTGTACTTATGTAAAAATGCAAATTCTGATTCAGGAGTTGTGAGTGGGGCCTATGTTTCCACATTTTTTTCAGAATCTCATTTGCTTAAGTATGTTTTGTTGATTATATTCTCATAATTATCCCATTTTTTCTTCCCTTTATGATCTTTTGCCCTGAAACTGGCATTCCTCCATAACTCCTACACTAGGGTCCTGTGCATGGATCATTCGAAAGAGTTCTATCACTCTCCAGATCCTATACTATTTTAAATTCCCCCTATGTATGTTATACCCATCATTAATGCTTCTTATTCCCTGTACCTTTGCCCAGATTCTCCCACTAACTCCACCCAGTACACCACCCTCCATATGATCTCCATTTTGGTTATTGTGTCCCTTTCTGGTTATTTTTTTATTTTGCTTTTGGTTTTGTATTTACAGGTTCAGTTGTTAAAAGTTGTGAGTTTGTTATCATTTCAATTTATAATTTTGATCATCTTCTTTTTCGTAAATAAGTGCGTGGAATATTTTATATAAGGGCTTGGTGATAATGAACTGCTTTAACTTCACCTTATATGGGAAGCACTTGACTTGTCCTTCCATTCTAAATGATAGCTTTCTGGAGACTTCTGTCAAGATGGAGGTATAGGTGGAAACACTGTGCCTTCTCCCACAACCAAGTTTGAATACAACAAAAGTTTTGGAGAACTAGGACACACCCAAACACCAGAAAACGGACTTATATGGAAGTCCGACAGCTACAAACCGTTCAACGGGGACGGTAAGAGAGGTGGAGACAGCAGTGGAGCTGGGTCAGGCAGGACAGATCCCCTGACCTAGGCGCTTGGCACACGGGCAGCCTGAAGCCAGTCGGGGTGCGGGGCAGCCTGACCAAGGTCACACATTCGTGCACAGCGAGACGGACCACGCAGGCCCTAGGGGATGAACCCAGTGGTGGAGGGCTGACAGCGGTGGCATACTCGCGTGCAGTGGAACGAAACGCGTGGGCCTGGTGACGGAGGTGGCTGCGGTGCCAGTGGGGGTCAGTGCCGGTGGGGGTCGTGGCAGCAGGCGGCAGAGGGAAGCCATTGTCCCTCTTCGACCCCGCCCCCAGATACAACGTCACAACCCAGCGACTGAGTTGCCCTGCTCTGGTGAAAACCTAGGGCTCGGATCCTGCTACTTAACAGGCATGAACATCCCAAAAGATGGTGCAAGAGGAACTCAAAGTCCCAGAGCCAATAACTCTCAGCGACCAAGAAATTGCCAGCCTCTCAGAAGTCCAATTTAAGACACTATTTATCAGGATGCTCACAGAATTGGTAGATTACAGTCACAAATTAGAGGAATATATGAAGGCTAAACTAATTGAAATGAAGGGAGATGTCCAGGAAACCAATAGTGATGGAAAGGAAACTGGGACTCAAACCAATGGAATGGACCAGAAGGAAGAACAAAACATCCAACCAGAAAGGAATGAAGAAATGAGAATTCAAAACAATGAGGAGAGGCTTAGGAACCTCCAGGACATCTTTAAACGTTCCAACATTCGGATTACAGGGGTACCAGAAGGGAGAAAGAAACAGCCATGAGTGGAAAACATATTTGAACAAATAATAAAGGAGAACTTCCCCAGTCTGGCAAAGGAAATAGGCTTCCAGGAAATCCAGGAAGCTCAGAGAGTCCCAAAGAAGTTGGACCCAAGAAGGAACACACCAAGGCACATCATAATTATATTAGCCAAGACCAAAATGAAGGAGAGAATCCTAGAAGCAGCAAGAGAGAAGGGGACAGTCACCTACAAAGGAGTACCCATCAGACTGTCAGTGGATTTCTCAAAAGGGACCTTACGGGCAAGAAGGGGCTGGAAAGAAGTATTCCAAGTCATGAAATCCAAAGACCTACAGCCAAGATTGCTTTATCCAGCAAAACTTTCATTTAGAATGGAAGGACAGATAAAGTGCTTCTCAGATAAAGGCAAGTTCAAGGAGTTCATCATCACCAAGCCCTTATTATATGAAATGCAAAGGGACTTATATAAGAAAAAGATGATGAAAAATATTAACAGTGAAAGGACAGCAAACACACAGTTATTAACAACCACATTTAAAACAAAAGCAAACCAAGAGGACAGCTAGATCAGGAGTGGAACCATAGAAATGAAGAACACATGGAGGGTTAGAAACAGGGGGGTAGGAGGAGGAGAAGGGGGGAGAAGGCACAGAAAATAGCATAGATGATAGGTAGAAAATAGATGGGGGGAGGGCAAGAATAGTGGGGGAAATATAGAATCTAAAGTAATTGAGACACGTGGTTATAAACTAAGGGGGAGAGAATAGTGGGGGAGGGAGTGTGCGGGTGGAGCGGAATGAAGGGGGGATAGAACAACTGTAATGGTATAATCAATAAAATATATTAAAAAAATAAATGATAGTTTTCCCCCTTAATTAATCTTGGATGTAGGTCCCTGCCTTACCTGACTTTGAATAATTGTTTCCAGCCCCTTGTTGTCTGCAAAGTTTCTTTTTAGAAATCAGCTGACAGTATTATGGGAACCCCTTTGTAGCTAACTCTCCTGTTGTGATCCTTCCTTTAAGATTCTATCCTTAGCTTTTATCTTGGGTAATGGAATTGTGATGAGCCTTGGTGTGTTCCCTCCTTGGGTGCAACTTCTTTGACTCTGTGAGGTTCTCTCACTTTCACTTCTATTTTATTCACCACACTGGTAAGTTTTCCTTCTTTACTTTTCAAATCAGTTTTCCATTTTGTGCTCTTCCTCTTCTCCTTCTGGCAACCCTATGATTAGAATGTTGGAGATTTTAAAGTTGTTCCAAAGCTTACTCAGCCTCTCCTCATTTTATTCAATTCTGGTTACTTCATTCTATTTGAGATGAGTGTTTGTTTCTTCTTTCTGGTCCAAATTATTGATTGCAGTCCTAGTTCCTTTCATTGCACTGTTGGTCCTCTGTATATGTTTCTGTATGTCATTCTGTATAGCCTGCACTTCTTCCTTTTTGTAGCTCTACTCAGCCATGTCTGTGAGCATCCTGATTACCAATGTTTTGAATCCTGCATTGACTGGTTGGCTACCTCTTTGGTTCTGAGTTCAATTTTTTAAAAAATTATTTTTACAGATTGGGTAGGGAGTGAAAAAGAGAGAAAGAGAAACACAAATCTGTGGTGGCCACGTGTGTGGCTCACATCGGAACATAGCTGGCAACCAAGGTGCATGACATCACTGGGTACTGAACCATCAACTCTTTGGTTCACAGGGTGGCACTTCATCCATTGATGCATGGCAGTCAGGCATCTTTTGACAGAATGTTGCTCTGCTGTTTCATTGGGCTATTATTCTTTGTCTAACTGCACCTGTTATGTTCCAAGGCGTGGAGGGATAAATATTTGTCAGTGTAGGGCCACCCAGCTTGCTGTGTTGTGGTGCTGTTTGTGAGGTAGTGTTCAGAGAGAAAACAATCCTGCTAGCTCATCTCTCACTCAGCTTTCAGTCAACTCTCCTGATACCATCAAGCAAATTGCCCTTTCTGGTCATGATTCTGTGGTGAGTGGGCTTGTGTAACTCCTAGGATCCCATGGAATCCTGCAGCAGACTCTTCTGTAAGACTGGGTGTTTCTCCTGTAGCTGCACTCCCACGGGTTTTTATAGCCAGAGGGTTTTTGTCTTCAGTTTCCCATGCTGGAAGCCTAAATTATTCTGTGTGTATTGTTCCCATGTTACTCTTCTGGTGTATGTGCACATTAATGTAATACCACTTGGTTCACCAAATACCACCGCAGCTCGCCAGCCCACCAGCAACTGACCCACACACCTGTTATGCCAGCTGCCTGTGGCTGCACATCATCTCCACCCTTACTTGGTATCTCTGACCCTCCTAGCAGTTTGTATGAATGTTTCTTCTGTAACTCCTTGGTTTTCAGACTTCCATACAGTTAAATCCCTGGCATTTGTAGTAGTTTGTTGTTTTCAAACTGGTGGCTATCCTTTCTTTGTGCAAAAAAAGCAATGCACATCTACCTATGTCTTTATCATGGCCGGCAGAGACAAGCTCACTTTTTACTAATGAAACCACCATCTATGATCCACCTGCCACACTTCTCACTAGCACATAGTGGAGACACTGAAAAAAAATCACACACATGCTTTGCACTTTAGCATATGTTAGAAAATTTACATTTCCGAAGAAGTAACTACATAGCAGCCAGAATTTCATTTGAAAATTTTCATAGTTATTTTGAGAACAAAATTATTCTTCATATTGAAACATTTTCTCAAACATACAGTAAAAGATAGACCTTTCATTTCTTTCAAAACATAAGCTATGATCTTCAAAATATCATAGCCAATTACACACAGAGACCTCATGGATATTCACTGCTCTGTATGTAACTGAAAAGAGTAAACTTCATAAAAGAGAAAACTAAGTAACTCAATCATTAACATTTTATGCACACAGTCACACATACATGTACATACGGAAACTAGGTGTAAAGAAAAAAATAGAACATACATATTCTATAGCAATATAAATCAAGGTTATTTTGTGATTCTGTAACTCTGGTGAATCTCTCTGTGAAAGATTGTATTTTATAAATACAATAAAGAGAAACACACACATAATGGTGGGAAGGAAGTTAAAACTATAGTTTCTTAGTTCACGTGTGACTGCTTTATTTCATTAAAAATGTCTTTGTATCATGAGTGGTGAAATAAATCTTACCAATTTATCTAAATCAAACACACATTTATAGCATGATTCCTGTAAAATTACCAGAAAATATGAAAGGTGATAATGTGGGGTACATGTGTGACATGAGTGTGCAATGTAACAAACTTTCACAGGAACAAGGCCTCCCTGATTAAATCCTCCTTGTCAAGTTGCCAATGATATCTATGAAATAAATATACGGCCTTCATTTCCCAAAGCAAACAGAAGTTAAAAAGACGACAAAGCTGTTCAGATGAACTGTGACAGTTTTTTCACACCCCTCAATAGTTCCCTGTCAGACTACTATTAATGATAAAGGAAAAACTATTAACTTTACACTGAAAAGAACATCTCAGTTAAGTGACTATCAGGTGGATTGGATCAATCCATATCCCGTGACTCAGGCATGCAGAAGAATATGTCCTTATTGGTGTGACACTACTGTTGAAATACAGAAATGAGAAAGTCATTTTGTGAAAATAATCATAAGTAAACACTCACTTTTTCTAATGTCAATCTACATGAACCTCTCATGTTCAGTACACTCATTGTGTATTTAAATAGCCAGACTTCCTTATCAAGTCAGCGACAATGTCTATTCTACTGACTCTCGTTTTTCAGAACAGGGTTTCTCACTAGAAAATCTGCATTTGCTTACCTCTTATGTACAGAGGTGATGCTGCAGCCACATGAACTGAAACATATATCCCTTCTCCACCAATACCCGAGCCTCTGAGACCATCCCAGCAAATATATTGCACATGGCTGCATTCCACCTTTCATCTTTCACTCAGGAGATGTGTTCCCTTTTTGATGGTTACTAATTAAAGGAAGGAATTCTTGACCTTGGGCAGCATATATAACGATAATGGATAGAGGGCCCTGGGACATAAACAGTACCGCACAGAAACTACTGTCCTTGACAAACATAAATAGAAAATGATACTAGTACAAAACTACAACCTCAGTACCCAACAACATGAAAGAAAAGAAATGAAGGTTGGTGGTTCTTAAGCCAATCATATTAGGAGGAAAATCAAGCACATCCTCAGATGCAGGGTCAGGGCAAATCCTTTACCTGAGAAGCTGCCATATCCTCCTTGTCCTATTGCTCCTCCTCCTCTGGGTTCTGTTCTCAGGAGACCATATGCTGAGGAGTCAAAGTAGCATTGTGAGAATGTGTCTTCAAAGGCATAGCCCTTTTATCGAATCCCACCACAATCACTGGCAGAAGGACCTGGGAAACTTGAAAGACACACCCTCTCATCTCCTTTCTCATGAGGAGGAAACATAATGAGCAGCTACAGGGAGACCACACTGAGTTTGTTTTTCTGCATTCCTGTGCCCTCTCCCCTCATAGAGGTCCACAAACTACTACACCAATAAGAACGTGTGTTGCTCTCCTGAACATCGCACCCAAGGGAGCAGTCTGTTATCTCTCCTGAACAAAGCCTGTTCTCCACACTCACAGACACATTCCACAGTCCTCCTTCCAATCACTGGGTTCACCTGAGCATCTCCTGGGGCTACTCATTCCACAAGATTGGCCCACCCAGAGAAGTTTAGCTCTGGGAGGGAGCTCAGCTGATGTCACTTCTCCTCAGGTGATCCAATAACAACCCAAAGGGTTACAGTTGACCTGTAAATAGCCTGCGGAATTCATTGAGATCAAAGCTCTACTTCGCATCCAGAATCTGCCCTGCTGCCACTGCACTTGCTTTCACAAATCCTCCAAACCGCTCTCCCTATATCCAGTGCATCTTATTAAACTCTGAGGATATCTAAGGGGACTTCAGCACACCTGCACCCTTGGTAGTAATTCGAGTTCCATGGCCTTTGAACTGAGAAGTGCACAGATTGGTATTTCTATTTGACTTGTGACGTCAAATGCTGAGGAGTGGGCTGGCTAGCCAGGCAATGTCTCTCTGCAGAAAATACACAACAGAACGGCGGAAAAACCTTGGGCAGGAAGACCTGAGAGTTTCCTCGAAAATTGGCCCTCCAACCCGCAGCCAAGGCGTGAGAGTGTGGGGACGACTCCCCTGTACTCTAGACTCCCCATTGTGGAGGCACAGCGGCGAGAATTTTAACCAAAGTAGCCAACCTCGGGCTTCCCCTGCACAGGAATGTGGACTCAGAGGAACCGTATCAATGGGAAACACCAGTCAAAAGAATATTCACCCGAAGACTTTGGCTGTATTACTACCTCACTGAGTCGCAAAGACTGCGCATGCGCACTCTATGTGCATTCACAGGGGTGGGAGTCTGAGTGGAGCACTTCCGGCCATTGGCGGTGTCTGAACACAGGCCTGGGGATGGTGGAGACCTGAGTGGCAGAGCTGGGAAGAAGTCCCTGGGTTGGGGCCAGGACTCCCCTCTACATGTTTCTCCTTGCTTATATTCTTTCTGTGAACACTCCAGTTTACTTCGGGACCATCTTGTACAGCCTCGACATACTTACAAAATTTGTGAGATTTCCGTCAAAAATGAAGATTATGATACTCCCATAAATTTTCGATGATTCTTTGACACACTATATTTTTAATCTTTCTCCTACCTTTATATTTACTATATTTTAGTACTGTGTGGCTCTCAATTCAATATATTACCAAAGTCATTAGGGCCCAGCTGGTGTCCAGAAGATTATTGTTGTGGTGGAAAATCCTACAGTTCAGTGACCAGGAGTGTCAAATTATAGTGTGATTGTGAGTGGGATCATATTAGTCTGACTAAAGGGGTCAAAGTGGATGGAAAACACACTAGAAATGCTTCTCTCCAACAGAAGAGGAAAACTGCTTTGTTTCTTCATAAGAATAGTCTGCCTATCAAAAGAACAACACACATGCTTTAAACATGCACATAGTGCTATAGCAAGTCAAAACATTTTGTGGGCCTCCAAGGAATTCTGCATGAATTTTACATGAATTCAAGTGATGAAGAAAGTTTATTAAAAAGTCCTACTTACTCACGATTCCACTAACAAATGGATATAAACTTCTAGTGAGACTCTTCTGATTCAAACCACTTTGTGCAGTCCTCCTCCATGTTCAGAGGAAAAAAACAGCAATAACACTTCAATATTTTTCCCATTCAGTACAAAAAGTTGGTAACCATAGGACTCTAGCCCACAACAAGTGGACACTATTGCTAGGCAGAATGTAGCTCAAGGACCTATTTTGGGGGATCAGAGGGAGGAATGATCCTTTCCTTGACTCAAGATGCCCTGAGAATAAATATCTACCCCTTCTATTTCCTGTCCCTTATTTTACCTACTCACCTCTAGTAGGAAGCATAACTTCCTCCTGAAATAAGCAATTTACCCCTCCTTCTTTGTTTTAAAATGATTTTAGTTATTTATTTTTTAGAGAGGTGAAGGGAGAGAGAAAGGGAAGGAGAGAAACACCAGTGGGTGGTTGCCTCTCACATGCCTCCTACTGGGGACCTGGCCTGCAACTCAGGCATGTGCCCTACCCTGAGAATTGAACCCCTAACTCTTTGATTCACAGGCTGGCATTCAAGCACTGAGCCACTGCATCCAGAGCCAAATAAATACTACTGATATGTTTTAAAATATTTCCTTCATGTTTTCCCACTCTGCATGCCTTCAATTCCTATTTTTTTCTCTTCTCCTCATCCTTGTTCATTCTCATCTTCCTCTTTTCCTTCTTTTTCTTCCTTTTATTTGGATAATATTATAGTCATAGTTTCTGTTAATTTCATCAGGTTACAGTGAGTTTTATGATACAACTTTCTGCAAATCTAAAGAGTACAATAGTGTATATATTTCAAAAGAGTAATTTGTGTGGAACGTGAGTGCTCCCTTTTTTACCTACCTACACCCAGCATTTCTAGCAATACATGTCTGGCTTTTGAGGTTTATTCCAAGGTCTTTGTGCTTCTCAGTCTTCCCTGAAAAAAGGAGGATAGTTCCCCGTCTCTACTACATTGTGTGTATAGTAAGGAATTGGAGTAATTTAAGTTAACTAGACTGTTTCTTCAAAGGGCCTGAGGGCCATGTTCTACCTTTAGAGTGTGCCAGGGTTTTCACTTTTACCTCAAGAGCACCCCTAAATTATTTCCTAAGTTCAGTTTAGGACTGAAGAATGAGGCAGAGTACCACCCTCGAAGTCCTGCCTGCAAATGAGTTCCTTCATTTCTGAAGCCAGGACTATTGAAATATGGTGTTAAGTGAAGTGGAAAAGTTAAAATCATCTATCAAAGAACCATATTTATTATTTTGTGATGGGAACAATTTATAGGTGTAGTACATTGAATGTCCTAATGTTAAAACTGCTAATGTCCACATTGAGAAAGAAAATGATACACATAGTTTTAACATGCAATCTGAACAAGAAGAAATGCTAAACAATAGGCTGTCTATTACCATGGTAAATAGTGCAAGATGGATTCCCCCCAAAATAATCTAAAGATAGGGCAATTTAAAACTCTAAAATACAATATAGCATTGAGAATACGAAAAAGTCAGGAAAATAGTTTCAAAACAAAATGCTTTTCCTAATAGATTCCCAAGTCCCAGCTTTACTCTTGGAGATAATTGAAGTCCAAACTGCATGAACATATCACCTTCCAATTCTTACAAATAGTGTCCTCAAATATACTAGAGACAAGCGTCAGTGAAATGATGGCAATGAAAATCCTAGCACACCATTCGTGGGCATTTAAATTGTTGAATCTACTCTAGAATGAATGTAAACATCCCCTCGTTGCTTTAGACAGGAAAGCCATTTGTTCAAGACATCCCACTTAGGACACATGGACATGAACTAAAGGGGGAGAATGAGGGTAGGAGAAGGTTGCTGTGTTGAGGGTAATGAAGGGAAAAAAGGGGATAACTATAATCGCATAATCAATAAAATATTTTTTAAAAAAGACTTCCCAGTCAGAAAAAATAACCAAAAAATTGAATCTCTGCCTAAAAGACCCATACACATTTATTGGACCATCATTCTCAAAGGCCAACACAAAAACAACCACGATTATTTACAATCTATCAGTACTTTAATATTATTTCATGTAGAAAGAAATTAGAATGGAATATGTATTATACAACCATACAAGAAATAAATGTTGCCTTTTACCTATATCCATGAACTCTTTAGAGCATTCTGCTAAATGAAATAAAGGAGATGTAGGCAAAAGTGTATAATCACTCTTCTATTTGTGTATTCCAACATAAGAAAGACTAGGGCGTCTGGTCAAGATTCCAGAGAAGGTAAATAATATACTCAAATGCTCCATGAACACATCAGAAGTAAAACTAAGATACAGAACAACCATCATTCATAAACCACCTGAAATCCAGCTGAAAAGAAGTCCCAGAAATAAGCAAATAAAATGCTACTTGGAAATAGGTAGAACAAGCAAAGATACAAAAATTGTTGCTGCCACTGACACCCAGCCATATGATCTTTAAAAACTGGGAGAAATAACTGGGCTGCGGAAATTTCCCGTGAAGAATGACACGCGTCCTAGCCCCACACATGTATCCCCTGATGTCCATGCCACTGGTGGGAAGACAAATCCCGATAAATTCTGGCTGTGGAAATCAGTGAAGGATTGGTAGACATAGATGGCAGGTACCTGGAGACCCATGAGTTCCCCTTAAATGGCATGAGCACAAAATTAGAAGGACTCAGTCACTGTGAGCTTTGAAATCCTGGCAGGAATTGGACATGCAGAGAGAAAATGAAAGGTCTGGACACATGGTGAGAGTGGGAGGATTCTCATGAGACAGATGTGATGTCCGAGGTAATTGCTTCCATTCTGAAAGTATGTCCGCCATTAACATGAGACTCGGTAGAATGGGCACCATAACTTTTTCTCCTCCCACATGCCTACAGCTAGTAGCTCTACTATCCTGACTCCCTGATATGTTGCTCCACCAAGTCTCCAGGATTATCAGAGGTGTTGCAGTAGCTATTCCACAACATGTGGTCTCTGTCCCAGCATGCTTCAGACATTTGTAATATCTATGAAAAAGGCCACAACTGTCTTCTACATATCCCGTAACACTTGCTGTGTTGTCCTCGGACTGATGCCATCAGGAGCAGGACATGTTGCACAGCTTGTCTTCTTCTGGTCACCTCTAAGACAATCTAAATTAGCAGCCAACTGAAGATCTCTTTGTATCTCATAGGAAGTCGCCTAGAAGGGGGTAAGTGGCAGCACAGGTGGACATCCCAAAGCTAGGACATCTGGCAGACAACTTCACTCCCAACATAGCACCATCCAACCACCTCCTTAAGTAACAAAGTGAAGAAGCAGCCTCTGTGGTTATCAGAGTCATAGTGAAGTAAGTCTAGCTTTGAGGGACTGACCCCATAAAAGTAGATGTACCACCGCACTTGGGGTGAAAGGTCAGTTTTTGCTGTCAGTCCTCATAGTCAACTGACCCAGGTACAAATCCATCCCATTTTGGTGATAGGAAATCAAGCCTAAACTATGATGGGAGTGTGTACACTGCCCACAATGGAAAGGAGAGCACAAGTGAAGCCCCCTGATTTGGTGAACAGAAAGACTGTGCCAGTGGATTCTATAGGGCACTCACTAGATGAGTCCACTTCACAAAGGGCAAGCAACATAGCAGCTCTACACAATAAATGGAAGCAAACACAGGGAGGTCGCCAAAATTAAGATTAAAAACCTTAACCTAATTGAAAGAAGAGAACTTAGAGACATTGAAATTACAAACAATGTGACACTAACCAGAGGGGAATTGGAGGGGGATAATGGTGGGAAAGTGGGGAAGGGTTTTCAGGAACAGCTATAAAGGACATATGGACAAAACCAAGGGTAGGTGGAATCAGGGGCGGGAGGTGGGGATGGCTAGGATGGAGGCGAGTGGTGGGGGGTAAATACAGAGGACTGTACTTCAACAACAATAAAATATAAGAAAGAAAGGAATGGCCATTTTATTGGTAAAGATATATGATAATAAATATTCAGTAAGCAAGTAGATGTCACTACTACACATTTACATTCTAAAATTAATCCAAATTGAAGACTTTGATTCATGTTACATGTCAATTTGTAACAGTATAAAATATTTAAGATATATTGAAAGATAATGTTAGTACATAAAATTAAACTTTGTCAAAGTTATTGTCAAAACAATAATAACCGGAACTCTGTAGTTATACTTCTTAACACTTCAAAAATTATTTTAGAGTTCTTCAAGAAGAGTTGTCTCCACTTTAAAAAACTAGCATTTGCCTTGCTGGCATAGCTCTGTTGGGGGATGCTGGGATGCTAACCAAAGGGTGGCCAGTTTGATCGCCAGTGAGGGCACATGTCTGGGTTGTAGATCAGGTTCTCAGTGGGGCCATGTGACAAAAAAACAACAACATTGATTTTTCTCTCCCTGTCTTACTCCTCCGTCCCTTCTCTCTAAAAGTAACTAAATAAAATATTTTAAAAACATACTAAAATTGAATTATCATTTGTTAAGCACAGCACTTTGGTATTGGATAGTGAGCAGCAGTTATATAAAAGACCAGAAGAGAAACTGAGTGAGCTAACTTTATTCCCCAGAGATGCGGGAAGACGTACACAGCAGTCCTGCAGTGGCTCCAGTGAGGATGTGGCTGGATGCTGGGAAACTACAGGAGATCCCAGGACACCTGATTTAATTCAGGGTCATGTGCAGAGGACTTTGGGGTTCCAGAGCTAAGGTTACATTGTTCAAAATAAACCAGAAAAAGCAACATCTTCATAAAGTGTGCAGAGATCTTATCTACTGGCCATGTGTGGTGAAAGCCTCAGGTGCAAGGAAAACTGTTGCACAGACCAGTTGGCTGGAAGTCAGTTCAAGAAGGGACCGCTTATTGTGACTCTGTGAGATGTTATGTACTGTGTGGAATTGCTGAAGAAGATACTGGCAGTTCAAGGCTCCTAGTTACACAAAATAAATTGCATCAATAATGGAGCAGTATTATAAAGTAGCTTAGCTGAACCCTTCAAAAAAGCACATATCATTTATTGTAATTATTGGAATGTTCCATTAGGTACAATGAAATATATCAATAATCAGAATTTTTTTCACATTACTTTGTGTCTAAGGAAACCAAGGAAATAAAGTGTTACTACCATAACTGCACTGCATTATGGAATGACAAATTGTTATCTATAAACATCATTGAATTTGGAGATGTAAACACATTCCAGCAAATTCACCTTTATTAATAAAAATAATCAATTCACACGTTATCTAAATAAAGAATTTCAATACAATTTTGTTAGCATTTCTCAAACCAGACTTCCAAGCATTGGGGAGTGTTACTTTCCTTGCATATTATAATCCAAGAGCGCAGTTTTCTTTGGTTTCTAACTGGAGGCCAACTGTTGAGCAAACGTGACGTACAGCACTGTTATGCACTGACCGTTGAACTGTCGATATTCCATCACGTATCACTGATGGCTTTTATATTCCAACCACATTAACTAATATTTAACTATGACTATGATGGGGACAGATCAGGATTTTAACAAAATGACATTTTTCTTAAAGGGAGATTTAGAAAAGTAGTTAAAATTTATATCATTTCTATGTCTTAATATAATGCAAAGTAGCATGACTTCCATTGTAACATACAATAAAATGCTGAGTAACATAAAACAAACAACTTCATTTGAATTTTTCAATACATTGAAAAATCATTAGATTTTTTCACACATTGTACATTATGCTGTCCTCAACCTATTATACAAATGTAGTCATGAGTGAAGATCACCTAATATACAAGAGTTGACCGGTGGTTAAGGAAACAACAATCACCCCAGTGATTTCACACACAGCAAAAATAAAAGCATAGTAGCATTAACTGATAAAAGACTGGAATCAGTTTAATATTTCCTTCTAAAATATTTCAAATACTGTCAATATACTATAGTTTACATTCTGAGCAATTATACATATCTATTTTTAAATTTTTATTTTTATCTCACTCTTATTCAAGTACAGTTTTCTGTCTTATATTCCCAGCGCTTCCCCCCACCACCAGTGCAGACTTCCATCCCCTCCACATTTTCAAGCACACTGGACAGTAACAATTGCTGTTTTTAAACTTTGTGAAATTCTCTGTACTAATATTCTGCTTTACAGCAATAAAGAATTGAAATGTCTGCTGAAAATAGGAAATGAGGAACAATCCTTTTGTCTTAAAAGGATTTTTTGTCTTAAAAGGCTTTTCTTTAGTGATTTGATGCTTAAACAAGGTTTAGCTTTCAAAAATATTAGTTGATATAATTGTAGAGTTTCATAACTGTAAGGAACTATGCTTTATGAGCTTGCTTTCCCCAGGTTGAAATAAAAGAAATAACATTCACCCCTAGTTTAAACTCTAATTTTGGGGGAAAAAAGTGGTGGGTGTTTGTTTTTGAGAGTTTTTGTGTTCCAAGATTTATGTCATGCCTGTTTCTTTTTCAAAGCCCATGATATCTTATTATGCTTGACATTGGTCTGAACCCTATCATTAGCTCTCTACTCTGAATTATGATATTTTAAGCTGCGGTTTTTATTATATACTTTCCTACATTTTTACACCTTTCAAGCCACTTTCACCTATAAATTCTTTTGGGTTATGAGGACTGTGTTATTTCACAAAAGTCCTTCACTATTTGTGAATATTGAATTCCACCCCACTGTGCTTTCCCTAATATATAACAAGGCTGTAGGTCCAGCTGTACAATTTTCTACAATCTCTGTTTTAATGGTATTTTTATAGTGTGAATTCTCATATGCCATGTAAGAGGTGAATGTTGAAAAACGGGATTTACAATGTTGGGTATGTTTTGGAGGTAGAGTAAAATACTGCGGAAGTCTCTATGTTTAAGCAGTTTTTCTCTAGATGGGTGTGACTCATATTGGGTAATGCACCTCTGATAAAAAATACTTTTGTTATATGCACTACTTTTTATGGTTTCTCTCTAGTATGCATGATCTGATGTCGAAACGTTTTGTCACACAGTCCACATTTATAAGCCTTGTTTCCAGTACGAGTTTTCTGAAGTTTAGTAAGAGTTTTAAGTGGCTAAAGGCTTTATCCCATTTTGCACATTTAATAGGATTCACTACAGTATAAATGTACTTTGTGATGAATGAGCATTGAGGACTGTTTGAAGCTTATACCGCATAAGGTACACGTATAAGGCATTCCTGTGTTGTGAATTGTTTGATGTTGAGTAAGGTTTGAGGGCTGAAAGATGCTTTATCAGATGCTGAACACTTACAATTTGAATTTTCCGGTGCTGACAAAGGTTACATTAGAGGTTTAACAATTTACCAAATATTTCACATATATACGGCTTCTTTCAGTGTGAATTATCTAATGTTGAGTAAGGCTTGAGGTCCACCTAAAGACTGCCCCATTGAGAAAATTCATTTGACTTCTCTCCAGTGTGAAATTTCAGATGTCGAGTGAGGTGTGAGTTCAGCCTAAAAGCTTTGCCACATTGAGTACATTCATAAGGCTTTTCGCCACTGTGAATTGTTAAATGTTGAGTGAGGTTTGAGATCTGGCTAAAGGCATTGCCACATTGTGTACATTGATATGGCTTCTCTCCAGTATGAATTTTCTTATGTCGAGTAAGGTTTGAAGTTGTCTTAAAGGTTTTGCCACATTGAATACATTCATAAGGCTTCTCTCCAGTATGAATTTTCTCATGTTTATGAAAAGTAGAAGGGTCTCTAAAGGTTTTCCTGCATTGTGTACATTTGTAGGGCTTCTCTCCAGTATGAATTTTCTGATGTCGAGTAAGGTTTGAGGTTGTCCTAAAGGTTTTGCCACATTGAATACATTCATAAGGCTTTTCTCCCGTATGAATTGTCTGATGGTGAATAAGTGTTGTCTGATGCCTAAAGGGCTTGCCACATTGTCTACATTCATAAGGCTTCTCTCCAGAATGAATGTTCTGATGTTGAATAAGTATTGACCTCAGCCTAAAGGCTTTCCCACATTCAGTACATTCAAAAGGTTTTTCTCCACTGTGAATTCTTAGATGTCGAGTGAGGTTCGAGTGCTGGCTAAAGGCTTTGCCACATTGAGTACAATCATAAGGCTTTTCTCCACTGTGAATTGTTAGATGTTTAGTGAGGTTTGAGATCTGGCTAAAGGCATTGCCACATTGTGTACATTGATATGGCTTCTCTCCAGTATGAATTTTCTTATGTCGAGTAAGGTTTGAGGTTGTCTTAAAGGTTTTGCCACATTGAATACATTCATAAGGCTTGTCTCCAGTATGAATTTTCCGATGTTGAGTAAGTGTTGACCGGTGCCTAAAGGCTTTCCCACATTCAGTACATTCAAAAGGTTTTTCTCCACTGTGAATTCTTAGATGTCGAGTGAGGTTCGAGTGCTGGCTAAAGGCTTTGCCACATTGAGTACAATCATAAGGTTTCTCTCCAGCATGAACTGTCTGATGGCATGTAAGGGTTGAGGACAGTGTAAATGTTTTGCCACATTGGGTAACTTTATGAGGGTTTCTTCCAGTATGAGTTGTCTGATGTCTTGAAAGGTTTGAGATCCACCTAAAGGCTTTGCAACATTTTCTGCATTCATAAGACTTCTCTACCGCATTAATTTTCTGAGCTTGTGTGAGGTTTGACGATCTCCTGAATGCTTTTGAACATTCTCTACTCGTAGGGGAGTTTTCACCAGTATGAATTCTGTCATGCATAGCAAGATTAGAGGATTCTCTAAATTCATTGTCACATGAACTACATTTGAAAAATTTCTCTCCTGTATCAATTTTCTGATGATCATTAACATTTGAGGACAGGCTAAAGGCTTTAGCACATTCTCTACATTCATCAGAATTGTTTCCCATGTGCACTGTGTGATGATTAGAAAGAGTTGGTGTTCTCCAAAAAACTTTGTCACATTGTTTACAAATTTCAGGCTTCTGTCCAAGATAAGTTTTTTTATGTAGAATTACACCTGAGATCCAGTGACCTGTTTTAGCACAGTCTTCAAATTCATATTCTTTGCTGGGACCTCTTTTCTTATGTGTATTGAAATTTGATATTTGATTGGAGCATTTTCTGCATGTTAAATATTTGCAAACATTCTCCCTGAGAGGTATATTCATTTGTCCAGTGCTATTTGAGGATTGCTTTAAGCATTGGACATTATGACTTTGCTTGTTTGTCTTCTTCTCAGTAGGAACAACCTGATGAGTACTGTGAACTGACCTTTTGTCAAAGACTTCTCCACCGTCATAATGGCCGTCTGCAAGCTGACTCTTTGGATGGAAAGTAGAATTTGACTCATGGAGAAAACTCTTCCAATGTTCACTGGATTGACTACCTCTGTAATCATCACACACACTCTGGGAAACATTGAACACAGAAAGGCTTTTAGTGATATCTATAATTTCATTAAGCACGTAAATGTATTCCTAAATAACCATGCTGTCATCCCTATAAAACCTTGTTGGTCGTAGTAAAAATTATACTCAAGTTCAAGAAAATATTATGCAGTGGAATAAAAGAAAACATCATTTCTGCAAAAGTACAGCATTTCCAGAAGAAAGGAAATGTCAAATTGATCATATTTAACCTTTCTACATGCATTCTAAATGATTACATTTGAAAAATTAGTGACTGAAACCTTATGCCCACTCTACATTTCAAACAATTCAAATGATTACCAACACAACAACTTATGAGATATATTTGATTTTCTAGAAGATCTTTATAAAAGGGTTGTCAATCTCAATTCTAGTATAGGGCACTTCAGCCTGATCATTCCCTTCAGTGGGCTGCATATACTTTTAGGACCATTTGAATGTTACTATTCTAATGTAGGGGCAAAGAGTTTGGTGATGCCTCCAGGTAAGAAAAAGGTCTGAGTTGGATAAATTAAGTTCGAAGGGCATATTAAGCTTGGAGATCTTGTGTTTTCTATGTGTGCTTTAGAAATATATGTACAGCTAGAATAATATTTTCAGTCTTCCTATTTGGAAATACATTGGTCTGTAAAGATATCTGATTTAAAGTGGAAGTTTCCCCAGATTTGTAATATTTTTCACCTCTTATATAACCATGATTTTTCATGAATCATTTTTAAAGTTAGTTTTCTCCAGTCAATCATCCTTTCTTTCTTGTCATAAACTTCCTTATCAGTATCAAAGTCACAGCTCTCATATCTTACCAGTGTTTCTTCAAAAAATAGTTCTTCAATTCCTGACCTGTCCAGGAAGTATTGCTTCTCTGTAGATGACACAGCTGATAGACACAAAAGAAAGGTTCAAAGGTATGACACACTGGTGAATGTACATTGATCTTACAAAGAATTTTTAAACAAATCACAGTTCTGAGTACTTCAAATCACTTAAATACTTGCAGGAGGATGAAGTGTGGTGCAATGACAAAAGTCACAAAAAAAGGGGAACAATGGCTGTTTACTCTCATAAAACACTGTGCTCATCTCCCTTGACATACAATGGAAATAGAGTAAATAAACTCCACTTTCCGATTGTTTCCAGACACATAGTGTCCAGTGTATTCAGTCATCTCACTGTTGTCCTCCATGTTCCCAATACGTGTTTCTGTTGTGCGGGACAAATAGTGCTCAGGCCATAACACCACATGGTGATCACAGTACAGTGCACACTAAAAAGAAATGGTAATATTTGAAATAACACCGACCCGTGGACAAAAGACCAATGTCAAGTGTAATAAGATATCATGGGCTTTGAAAAAGAAACAGGCATGATATAAATCTTGCAACCCAGAAACACTCAAAAACAAACACCCACCACTTTTGTCCCCAGAAATTAGAGTTTAAACTTGGGGTGAATGTTATTTCTTTTTTTTCCAACCTGGGGAAAGCAAGTTCATAAAGCATAGTTCTTTACAGTTATGAAACTCTACAATTATATCAACTAATATTTTTGGAAGCTAAACCTTGTTTAAGCACCAAATCACTAAACAAAAGCTTCTCTTTTAAGACAAAAGTATTGTTCCTCATTTCGTATTTTCTGCAGACATTTCAATTCTTTCCAGTGGAACCAACGCCTCCAAAACCCCATTCTGAGTCATCTATACATTCAACCTCCTCTGTTTCTGGATAATAAATCAATTCACAAATGAAGTGTGCAATGCCATCATGTTTTTTAACTTCAAACTTTCCTTTGCCAAAATTGAGCAGTAGAACAGCAACATTTCCTCCGTAATCTCATTTATGAAATCAGCTGCTACATGTATGAGGCCATTTGTATCCAATCTAGAACGTGCAGCTACCCTTCCATAAAACCCAGCAGCAGAGTGATATGAATGTTAGATTTTACAAGGGCTGTCTACATTGGTTGCAGTGTGCAATTATTGGCACTGTGTAGGTTATAGCCAGCCACCCAAGCAGACCCCTTGGTTCGGGTGGTGAAGCAACTTTGGTGCATTATTAATGAGAGTGTGCACCGCCCTCCTCTCCAAGTGGGGATCATTTGCTGGACCAGATGGTGCACATCTCTTCAGAGCACAGCGTAAAAGAGAAGTACGCAAGCACAGCTGGCCACAAAGGAACAGACAGGCCTGAATCAGATCTTTTCAAAAATTACATTCAATTCAGAAAAGCTACTTTTGAAGATTTTATTTATTTTTGGGGAAAAGAGAGAGGATGGTGAGAGACATAAATGTGAAGTTGCCTCAGACGTGCCCACTACTGGGAACATGGCCCACAACCCAGGAATGTACCCCAACTGGGAATCAAACCAGGAACCTTTGGCTTTGCAAGCTGACACTCAAGGCTGTGACCCAGGACAGGTGGGGCCAACATAGAAAAATTTATATCTGACATACAAGGAATACAAATTCAGCCATGGACAAAGAGAAAATAAAGACTCTTTTTGTGACTCAAAAGACCAAACAGCCATTTACCATGACAAAAGCAGAGAAAGAAGCAATAAAAAGAATAAGGAAAAACATAAAGGAATGTGAATTTAAATTTCATGGCAATTGATGTATGGCTGATTCATATTTGAATCATGTCCCACAATGATTAAGTACTGATCTTAAAACTATCATTTACTTTTCCAATAGGTAAATAAATGCTAAAAAGTCAATCAACAAACTTTGAAGAACTTATGATATAAAAGGAATCACCCTGGAAAATCATCAGTGATAATGACTGACTGAGACTGAGGGAAGCTGGAGTCTAAGTCTTTCTCTTAAAGGGCCTGATGCAGAGCTGCAGCTACTCACAGGCTCTGACCTTAAGCCTTGGGAGAGCAGATTAAAAGTTGCAAGAGCCATTCAGGGAGGTACTCAACTCTCTGGCTTCAGGGCTAAGGCTGGATAGGCAGCCTTCTCCTACACAGATGTCATCTGAGGCCCTTCTTCCCTTGCAGAGCTCTACCAATAAAACATGTAGAACGTGGTATATGTGAGTCACCACCTACCTGGCTAATGCTACAGCCCTGTCCTAGTGATACCCTGAGATCTTCCAAGACTCCACTTCAGAAATCCCCCAAGCCATATCCAGTAGCTTTTCCATACCAATTGCCCCTCTTGCTTCATGGTGCACTCTTCTAAATCTCTCATAGAAGCTGGATATTCCCTTTGCATGCTCTATACTTCTGACTCAGTAGCCCAGGAAAAACAAAAGAACATTTTCTTTCTACATTTTTATTGGTGTTCAAATGCAGCTGTCTCCATTTTCCCTGCAAGTATCCAACACAGCACAACTATCCCCACTGTTCTCCATCGTTCCTACCAACTTCAGTTTTTTCTATGTGTCCTCTTTTTATTTGTTGTTTGAGTACAGTGTTTTGTTTTTTGTCCCATCACAGCCCAGCCCACCCCTCTCCAATCCCTCTCATTTCCACTCCTCCATAGTTTTTGTCCATGTGAACTTTATACATGTTCCTGAAAACTCTTGCCCTCTTTCATCTCATGATTTCGTCCCAAGTCCCTTCTGGTTACTGACAGTTTGTTCTTTATTTCAATGTTTCTTTTTATATTTTGCTTCCTTGTTTGTTTTCATGATTCATTTCCTGTTATAGGTGAGATTGTATCGTATTTGTCTTTCACCACTTGGCTTATTTAATTACCATAGTGCTCTCCAGATCCACCCATGCTGTCCAAAAACTCAGGAGCTCCTTCGACACTAAGAATCCTGAAACAGCAACTGAAAAGTACCTATGAACCCCAATGTTAATAACACCACAGTTTACAATAGTCAAATGCTGGAAGCAACCTAAGCGCCCATGAGGAAATCAATGAATCAAGAAACCATAATATATTTCCACAAGCACAAGGATATTCTGAAGTGAAACAGAGAACTAGATTGTTTCATACCATATGATATCACCGTTAACAGGATTCTAAACAAGAACACAAACAAACAAACAAAATATGACCAATGACACTCAAATACGGAACAGGCTGACAGGGTCGAGAGGGGAGAGGGGAGAGAATCATAGAGGAAAAGACGATGGATTCTCATCAACAAGTATAAAGGACACATGGACAATAACTAAGGTGGGGAGGATGGTGGGGAGCACTGGGGAGGCAGGGCTGGGGATATACGAAGGGAAACTGCACTTGAACAAGAACTAAAAAATATATAAAATTTGAAATAAAGACGACTAGACTGTCTCAATTTGTGGAGGTGAATTGAGCTGCAAGAGAATCAATGGGTCTAAACTGCAAAGAGATTTGTTTGCAACCCCCAGAGGGTTAAAAATTGTAAGTTCAAAAACAAGACATCTGGCCACAGGTTTCCTGTGATATCTGCATCATATTGCAGGATCTCAACCACTTTCTTCATGAACTCCATCCTTGCCACAAGAATGAAAAAAAAAAAAAAAGAAAAGGGCTTAATGTATAATTTCTCACTAACGTGTGCAGATTATCCCAGGTCCTCAAAGCAATGACAGTGGAGTCAGACTATGGAGGCCCTTAAAATCTAAAAATGAGTTAACTGTATGCACTGCACACTTTGTAAAGATTCTTTTTTTTATTTTTAGACAGGGAGGGCTTACGATGAAACTACTAACAGAAAAACACAGGTCACTGCAGTTTAAATAGCATTCTGAAAACATGTAGAAGCATGACACACTGTTGGACACCAGCTGGCCCTCTCTGACAGCAACACTTACAATCATGCCTTTTCAGAATCCTTTCTCCTGAAGCACAGCTTCTCATAGCATGCCTAAAAGTCTGGCTTCCTCTGTCACCACTGGGTTTCTCACCTGTGACATCTGCATCTCCATTTCCACCTACCTGGGGGGGCGGACATGGACTTGTTTCTGGAAATATCCCAGAGGTCCTTCATTTGCTCCAAAAATGTGACCAGAACTGGCTTAGAAGCAACAAGACCTATGTACAAATTAATAATTATTATTTTTAATAATGTCTCAATTTCCAACCCACTTTGAGCTCAGGAAAAAGGGCTGTGGAAAATTTAAAATATTCTAGAAGATCACTTTCCAAAATCCCGTCTCCTCATAGGGCCTTAATCATTCTAACACGTAAAGGTTTCAGATAATGTGCTGCAAAAGATACAGTTCTCAAAGCCTTTATTTTCTCCATGAGATAACCTCCAAATCCTCCCTTGTGAGCATCAATGTGAAAGTCTAGCATACAAAGTTGCATCCCCAAAAGATGTGACATAGAAAGAAATCCTGAGGTGGGGAGTAGAAACTCTGAAGGAAATCATTCTCACCCAGGGAAACCAGGTTGCTGTAGTTCTCCAACATCACATCTGAGTACAATTTCCGCTGACCTGCGTCTAGACATTCCCACTCCTCTCGAGAAAAATCTACTGACACGTCCTTGAAGGTTAAGAATGGCTGATGATAAAAGAAAAGGAAAGGAATATTTTCCCACAATACACAGGAGAGATCGCACTCTCATCTAACATGAAAGCTGGTAGAATTGGTTTTTACCTAGGAGATATCCTGCATCATTCAGTAAGGCCACTTCCATCCTCTAACACTCTCCAAAATATTTGGTAACACAAAGAACTGACAATAATACATGTGTCTACAAATCCACTGCAAAGACTTTGCTTTTCAGGAAAATAAACTTTAAAATGGAAGAACACACACAGGTATACTGACTGCTGAGTGTTGTATTTCTATCATTCAGAATCAGCTATGTATACTCCTCAGCTACAAAAGCATGATGAGCTGTAACTGTAAGAAACTTCTTTAGGTTTCATTCAGACAGCAAACAATGGACTTTTGCAAAAATGTAGATTCTGATTCAGGAGTTGTGTGTGGGGCGTATGTTTCCACATTTTTTCAGAAGCTCACTTGCTTAAGTATGTTTTATTGATTATATTCTCATAATTATCCCATTTTTTCTCCCCTTTCTCCCCTCTTGCCCTGAAGCCTGCCTCCCTCCATAACTGCTACACTAGGTTCATGTCCATGGATCATTCAAAGAGTTCTATGACTTTTCCAGATCCTATACTATTTTAAATTCCCCCTATGTATGTTATACCTATCATTTATGCTTCTTATTCCCTGTACCTTCGCCCAGATTCTTCCACTAACTCTACCCAGTACACAACCCTCCACATGATCTCCATTTTGGTTATGGTGTTCCTGTTCTGGTTGTTTTCATATTTTCCTTTTAGTTTTGTATTTACAGGTTCAGTTGTTAAAAGTTGTGAGTTTGTTCTCATTTCACTCTTTATAATTTTGATCATCTTCTTTGTCATAGGTAAGTGCGTCGAACATTTCATATAAGGGCTTGGTGATCATGAACTCCTTTAACCTGACCTTATCTGTGAAGCATTTGACTTGTCCTTCCATTCTAAATGATAGCTTTCCCCCTTAATTAATCTTGGATGTAGGTCCCTGTCTTTCCTGAATTTGAATACATGTTTTTAGCCCCCTGTTGTCTGCAAAGTTTTTTTTTAGTAGTCAGCTGACAGTATTATGGGAACCCCTTTGTAGCTAACTCTCCTGTTGTGATCCTTCCTTTAAGATTCTGTCCTCATCTTTTATCTTGGGTAATGGAATTGTGATGTGCCTTGGTGTCTTCCCCCTTGGGTGCAACTTCTTTGACTCTGTGAGGTTCCCTCACTTGCACTTCTATTTTATTCACCACACTGGTAAATTTTCCTTCTTTACTTTTCAAATCAGTTTTCCATTTTGTGCTCTTCCTCTTCTCCTTCTGGCAACCCTAAGATTGGAATGTTGGAGGTTTTAAAGTTCTTCCAAAGCTTACTCAGCCTCTCCTCATTTTATTCAATTCTGGTTACTTCATTCTATTTGAGATGAGTGTTTGTTTCTTCTTTCTGGTCCAAATTATTGATTGGAGTCCTAGTTCCTTTCATTTCACTGTTGGTCCTCTGTATATGTTTCTGTAAGTCATTCTGTATAGCCTGGACTTCTTCCTTTTGTAGCTCTACTCAGCCATGTCTGTGAGCATCCTGATTACCAATGTTTTGAATGCTGCATCTCAATGGTTGGCTATCTCCTTGGAACTTAGTTCATTTTTTAAAGGATTTATTTTTACAGATTGGGTAGGGAGGGAGACAGAGAGTAAGAGAGACACAAATGTGTGATGGCTACTTGTGTGGCTCATATGTGAACCTAGGTGGCAACGAAGGTGCGTGCCCTCACTGGATATTGAACCATAAACTCTTTGGTTCACAGGGTGGCACTTCCTCCACTGATGCACAGCACTCAGGCATCTTTTGCCAGAATGTTGCTCTGCTCTTTCATTTGGGCTATATTCTTTGTGTAACTGCACCTGTTACATTCCCAGGGGTGGAGCTATAAATATTTGTCAGTGCAGGGCCACCCACCTTGCTGTGTTGTGGTGCTGTGTGTGAGGTAGTGTTCAGAGAGGAAACAATCCTGCTAGCTCATCTCTCACACAGTTTTCAGTCAATTCTCCTGATACCATAAAGCAAATTGTCCTTTCTGGTCATGATTCTGTGGTGAGTGGGCTTGGGTAACTCCTAGGATCCCATGGAATCCTGCAGCAGACTCTTCCTGAGACTAGGTGTTTGTCCTGTAGCTGCACTTGCACAGGTTTTTATAGCCAGGGGGTTTGTGGCTTCATTTTCACATGCTGGAACCCTGGATTATGCTGTGTGTATTGTTTCCATGTTATTCTTCTGGTGTATGTACACATTAATGTAATACCACTTGGTTCACCAAATACCACCTCAGCTCGGCAGCCCACCAGCAACTGACCCACACACCTGTTATGCCAGCTGCCTCCTTGCTGCACATCATCTCCACCCCGACTTGGTATCTCTGACCCTCCTAGCAGTTTGTATGAATGTTTCTTCTTTAACTCCTTGGTTGTCAGACTTACATACAGTTAAATCCCTGGCATTTGTGGTAGTTTGTTGTTTTCAAATTGGTGGCTATCCTTCCTTTGTTTGTGCAAAAAAAGCAATGCACATCTACCTATGTCTTCATCATGGTTGGTAGTGACAAGCTCACACCATCTATGATCCACCTGCCATACTTCTCAGTAGCACATAATGGAGACACTGAAAAAAATCACACACATACTTTGCACTTTAGCAGATATCAGAAAATTTACATTTCCAAAGAAGTAAGTACATAGCAGCCAGAATTTCATTTGAAAATTTTCACAGTTATTTTGAGAACAAAATTATTCTTCATATTGAAATATTTTGTGAAACATACAGTAAAAGATGGACCTTTAGTTTCATTCAAAACTTAAGCTATGATCTTCAAAATATCATAGCCAATTACACACAGAGAACTCATGAATATTCACTGCTCTGTATGTAACTGAAAAGAATGAAAAGAGTAAACTTCATAAAAGAGAAAACAAAGTAACTTAATCATGAACATGTTATGCACACAGTACGACATACATGTACATATGGAAACTAGGTGTAAATGAAAAGAAATAGAACATACTTATCCTATGTCAATATAAATCACATTTATTTCGTGATTCTGTAATTCTGGTGAATCCCTCTATGAAAGATACCGTGTGTATTTTATAAACAAAATAAAGAGAAACACAGACATAATGATGGAAAAGAAGTTAAAACTATAGTTTCTTAGTTCATGTGTGACAGTTCTCTTTCATTAAAAATGTCTGTGTATCATGAGTGGTGAAATAAATCTTACCCGTTTATCTAAATTAAACACACATTTATAGCATGATTCCTGTAAAACTAACTGGAAATATGAACGGTGATAATGTAGGGTACATGTGTGACATGAGTCTGCAATGTAACAAACATTTACAGGAAAAACGCCTCACTGAGTAAATCCTCCTTGTCAAGTTGCCAATGATATCTATGAAATAAATATACGGCCTTCATTTCCCAAAGCAAACAGAAGTTAGAAAGACAACAAAACTGTTCAGATGACCTGTGATAGTTTTTTCACACCTCTCAATAGTTCCTTGTCAGACTACTATTAATCATAAAGAAAAAAAAATATTAATTCTACACTGAATAGAACATCTCAGTCAAGTGACTATCAGGTGGATTGGATCAATCCATATCCAGTGACACAGGAATGCAGAAGAACATGTCCTTATTGGTGTGACACTATTTTTGAAATACAGAAATAAGAAAGTCATTATGTGAAAATAATCATAAGTAAACACTCACTTTTTCTAATGTCACTCTACATGCACCTCTCTTGTTCAGTACACTAATTGTTTATTGAAATAGCAAGACTTCCAGCCTGGGTTGCATGCCAGTTCCCGGTTCCCGGCAAGAGAGGCATGAGAGGCAACCATACATTGATATTTCTTTCTCTCTCTCCTTCTCTTCCCCTCTAAGATAAATAAAATCTTAAAAAAGTAAATTAATAAACAGCAAGTCTTCCATATCAATTCAGCGACAATGTCTATTCTACTGACTCTCGTTTTTCAGAACAGGGATTCTCACTGGAAAATCTGCATTCACTTACCTCTGATGTACAGAGGTGATGCTCCAGCCACATGAACTAAAACATATATCCCTGCTTCACCAATACTCGAGCCTCTGAGACCATCCCAGCAAGTATACTGCACAGGGCTGCATTCCAACTTTCATCTTTCACTCAGAAGATGTATTCCCTTTTTGATGGTTACTAATTAAAGGAAGGAATGCTTGACCTTGGGCAGCATAGAGAAAGATAATGGACAGAGGGCCCTGGGACATAAACATTAGTACAGTACACAATCTACTGTCCTTGACAAACACAACTAGAAAATGATACTAGTACAAAAATTCAACCTCACTACCCAACAACATGAAAGGAAAGAAATGAAGGTTGCTGGTTCTTAAGCCAATCATATTAGGAGGAAAATCAAGCAGAGCCTCAGATGCAGGGGCAGGGCACATCCTTTACCTGAGAAGCTGCCAATAATGCAGTGGCATTATAAAGAAGCGTAGCTGAACTCTTCAATAAGCAAATATCATCTGTTGTCATTATTGCAATCCTCCATTAGGCATAATCAAATATATGAAAATGGGTATTCTTTCACATTATTTAATGTCTAAGGAAACCAAGGAAATAAACTGCTACTGCCATAACTGCACTGCATTATGGAATGACAAATGGTTATCTGTAAACTTCAGTGAAGTTGGACATGTAAACACATTCCAGTAAATTCACCTTGATTAATAAACATAATCAATTCACACATTATCTAAATAAAGAATCACAATACAATGGTGTTACCATTTCTCAAAACAGACATTGCAAACATTGGGGAGTGTTACTTTTCTGGCATATTATAATCCAAGACTGCAGTTTCCTTTGGTTTCTAACTGGAAGCCAACAGTTGGAGGCCAACTGTTGAGCAAACGTGGACATACAGCCTTGTTACGCATTGAGGGATGAACTGTCCATAACATCACACCCAAGGGAGCAGTCTGTTATCTCCCCTGAACAAAGCCTGCTCTCCACAGTCACAGACACATTCCACAGTCCTCCTTCCAATCACTGGGTTCACCTGAGCATCTCCTGGGGCTGCTCATTCCACAAGATTGTCCCACCCAGAGAAGTTTACCTCCGAGAGGGAGCTCAGCTGATGTCACTTCTCCTCAGGTGATCCAATAACAACCCAAAGGGTTACAGTTGACCTGTAAATAGCCTGCGGAACCCATTGAGATCAAAGCCCTACTTCGCATCCAGAATCTGCCCTGCTGCCACTGCACTTGCTTTCACAAATCCTCCAAACCGCTCTCCCTATCTCCAGTGCATCTTATTAAACTCTGAGGATATCTAAGAGGACTTCAGCACACCTGCACCCTCGGGAGAAATTCGGGTTCCATAGACCGGGAACTGAGAAGTGCACAGATTGGTAGCTCTATTTGACTTGTGACGTCAAATGCTGAGGAGTGGGCTGGCTAGCCAGGCAATGTCTCTCTGCAGAAAATTCAGAACAGAACGGCAGAGAAACCCTGGGCAGGAAGACCTCAGAGTTTCCTCGAAAATTGGCCCTCCAACCCGCAGCCAAGGCGTGAGAGTGTGGGGACGACTCCCCTGTACTCTAGACTCACCATTGTGGAGGCACAGTGGCTAGAATTTTAACCAAAGTAGCCAACCTCGCGCTTCCCCTGCACAGGAATGTAGACTCAGAGGATCCGTATCAATTGGAAACACCAGTCAAAAGAATATTCACCCGAAGACTTTGGCTCTATTACTACAAGGAGCCTCTAAGACTGCGCATGCGCACTCTATGTGCATTCACAGGGGTGGGAGTCTGAGTGGAGCACTTCCGGCCATGGAAAGTGCCTGAACACAGGCCTGGCGATGGTGGAGACCTGCGTGGCTGAGCTGGGAAGACGTCGCCGGGTTGGGGTCAAGACTCCCCTCTACATGTTTCTCCTTGGTTATATTCTTTCTGTGAACACTCCAGTTTACTTCGGGACCATCTTGTACCGCCTCTACATAATTATAAAATTTGTGAGATTTCTGTCAAAAATGAAGATTATGATACTCCCATAAATTTTTGATGATTCTTTGACATACTATATTTTTAATCTTTGTCTTACCTTTATATTTACTATATTTTAGTACTGTGTGGCTCTCAATCCAATTTATTACCAAAGTCACTAGGGCCCAGCTGGTGTCCAGAAGATGAATGGATGTGGTGGAAAATCGTTCAATTCGTTGACCAGGAGTGTGAAATTATAGTGTGGTTGTGAGTGGAATCATATTAGTCTGACTAAAGGGGTCAAAGAGGATGGAAAACACACTAGAATTACTTCTCTCCAATAGAAGAGGAAAACTGCTTTTTTCCTTTATAAGAATAGTCTGCCTATCAAAAGAACATCACACATGCTTTAAACGTGCACATAGTGCTATAGCAAGACAAAACATTTTGTGGGCCTCCAAGGAATTCTGGATGAATTTTACATGAATTCCAGTGATACAGAAAGTTTATTAACAAGTCCCACCTACTCATGACTCCACTAACAAATGAATATAAACTTCTAATGGGACTCTTCTGATTCAAACCACTTTGTGGAGTACTCCTCCATGTTCAGAGAAAAAAAAAGCAGCAATAACACTTCAATATTTTTTCATTCAGTACAAAAAGTTGGTAACCATAGGACTCTAGCCCACAACAAGTGGACAGTGTTTCTGGGCAGAATGTAGCTCAAGGACCTATTTTGGGGGGTCAGAGGGTGGAATGATCCTTTCCTTGACTCTAGATGCCCTGAGAATAAATATCTACCCCTTCTATTTCCTGTCCCTTATTGTACCTACTCACCTCTAGTAGGAAGCATAACTTCCTCCTGAAATAAGCAGTTTCCCCCACCTTCTTTCTTTTAAAATGATTTTATTTATTTATTTTTTAGAGAGGTGAAGGGAGAGAGAAAGGGAAGGAGAGAAACACCAGTGGGTGGTTGCCTCTCACATGCCTCCTACTGGGGACCTGGCCTGCAACTCAGGCATGTGCCCTACCCTGAGAATTGAACCCCTAACTCTTTGATTCACAGGCTGGCATTCAAGCACTGAGCCACTGCATCCAGAGCCAAATAAATACTACTGATATGTTTTAAAATATTTCCTTCATGTTTTCCCACTCTGCATGCCTTCAATTCCTATTTTTTTCTCTTCTCCTCATCCTTGTTCATTCTCATCTTCCTCTTTTCCTTCTTTTTCTTCCTTTTATTTGGATAATATTATAGTCATAGTTTCTGTTAATTTCATCAGGTTACAGTGAGTTTTATGATACAACTTTCTGCAAATCTAAAGAGTACAATAGTGTATATATTTCAAAAGAGTAATTTGTGTGGAACGTGAGTGCTCCCTTTTTTACCTACCTACACCCAGCATTTCTAGCAATACATGTCTGGCTTTTGAGGTTTATTCCAAGGTCTTTGTGCTTCTCAGTCTTCCCTGAAAAAAGGAGGATAGTTCCCCGTCTCTACTACATTGTGTGTATAGTAAGGAATTGGAGTAATTTAAGTTAACTAGACTGTTTCTTCAAAGGGCCTGAGGGCCATGTTCTACCTTTAGAGTGTGCCAGGGTTTTCACTTTTACTTCAAGAGCACCCCTAAATTATTTCCTAAAGTTCAGTTTAGGACTGAAGAATGAGGCAGAGTACCACCCTCGAAGTCCTGCCTGCAAATGAGTTCCTTCATTTCTGAAGCCAGGACTATTGAAATATGGTGTTAAGTGCACTGGAAAAGTTAAAATCATCTATGAAAACACATATTTATTATTTTGTGATGGGCACAATTTATACGTGTAGTACATTGAATGTCCTGATGGTACAACTGCTAATGTCCACATTGAGAAACAAAATGATACACATAGGTTTAACATGCAATCTGAACATGAAGAAATGCTAAACAATAGGCTGTATATTACCATGGTAAATAGTGCAAGATGGATTCCCCCCAAAATAATCTAAAGAAAGGGCAATTTAAAACTCTAAAATACAAAATAGCATTGACAATAGGAAAAAGTCAGGAAAATAGTTTCAAAACAAAATGATTTTCCTTATAGGGTCCCCAGTCCCAGCTTTTCTCTTGGAGATAATTCAAGTACAAACTGCATGAAGTTGCCACCTTCCAATTCTTACAAATTGTGTCCTCAAATATACTAGAGACAAGCGTCAGTGAGATGATGGCAACGAAAATCCTAGCACACCATTCGTGGGCATATAAATTGTTGAATCTACTCTAGAATGAATGTAAACATCCCCTCATTACTGTAGACAGGAAAGCCATTTGCTCAAGACATCCCACTTAGGACACATGGACATGAACAAAAGGGGGAGAATGAGGGTAGGAGAAGGTTGCAGGGTTGACGGTAATGAAGGGAAAAAGGGGGATAAGTACAACCGCAGAATCATAAAATATTTTTTAAAACAGTCTTTCCAGTCAGAAAAAATATCCAAAAATGGAATCTCTGCCTAAAAGATCCATACACATTTATTGGACCATCATTCTCAAAGGCCGACACAAAAACAACCAGGATTATTTACAATGTATCAGTACTTCAATATTATTTTATGTACGAAGAAATTAGAATGGAATACGTATTATACAACCATACAAGAAATAAATGTTGCCTTTTTCCTATATCCATGAACTGTTTAGAGCATTCTGCTAAATGTATTAAAGGAGAGGTAGGCAAAAATGTATAATCACTTTTATATTTGCAGAATCCAACATAAGAAAGACTAAGGAGTCTGGTCAAGACTTCAGAGAAGGTAAATAATATACTCGAATGCTCCATGAGCACATCAGAAGTAAAACTAACCTACAGAAAAACCATCATTCATAAACCACGTGAAATCTAGCTGAAGAGAAGTCCCAGGAATAAGCAAATAAAATGTACATGGAAATAGGTAGAACGAGCAAAGACATAAAATTGTTGGGGCACTGATACCCAGCCATGTGATCTTTAAAAACTGGGAGAAATAACTGGGCTGCGGAAATTTCCCCTGAAGAATGACATGCGTCCTAGCCCCACACATGTATCCCCTGATGTCCATGCCACTGGTGGAAAGACAAATCCCCATAAACTCTGGCTTTGGAAACCAGTGAAGGATTGGTAGATGTAGATGGCAGGTACCTGGAGACACATGAGTTCCCTTTAAATGGCATGAGCACAAAATTAGAAGGACTCAGTCACCATGAGCTTTGAAATCCTGGCAGGAATTGGACATGCAGAGAGAAAATGAAAGGTCTGGACACATGGTGAGAGTGGGAGGTCTCTCATGAGACAGATGTGATGTCCGAGGTAATTGCTTCCATTCTGAAAGTATATCCACCACTAACATGAGACTCGGTAGAATGGGCACCATAACTGTATTTCCTACCACATGCCTACAGCTAGTAGCTCT
Organism: Sturnira hondurensis; assembly: GCF_014824575.4. Lineage (NCBI taxonomy): Eukaryota > Metazoa > Chordata > Mammalia > Chiroptera > Phyllostomidae > Sturnira > Sturnira hondurensis. Next base: position 58,042 of record NW_028073082.1, read on the forward strand.
ACTATCCTGACTCCCTGATATGTTGCCCCACCAAGTATCCAGGATTACCATAGGTGTTGCAGTGGCTATTCCACAACATGTGGTCTCTGTCCCATCATGCTTCAGACATTTGTAATATCTATGAAAAAGGCCACAGCTGTCTTCTACATATCCTGTAACACTTGCTGTGTTGTCCTCGGACTGACGCCATCAGCAGCAGGACATGTTGCACAGCTTGTCTTCTTCTGGTCACCTCTAAGACAATCTAAATTAGCAGCCAACTGAATATATCTTTGTATCTCATAGGAAGTGGCCTAGAAGGGGGTAAGTGGCAGCACAAGTGGACATCCCAAAGCTAAGATATCAGGCAGACAACTTCACTCCCAACATAGCAACACCCGACCACCTCCTTAAGTAACAAAGTGAAGAAGCAGCCTCTGTGGTTATCAGAGTCATAGTGAAGTAAGTCTAGCTATGAGGGACTGACCCCATAAAAGTAGATGTGCCACCGCACATGGGGTGAAAGGTCAGTTTTTGCTGTCAGTCCTCATAGTCAACTGACCCAGGTATAAATCCATCCCATTTTGGTGATAGGAAATCAAGCCTAAACTATGATGGGAGTGTGTACACTGCCCACAATGGAAAGGAGAGGACAAGTGAAGCCCCGTGATTTGGTGAACAGAAAGATTGTGCCCGTGGATTTTATAGGGCACTCACTACGTGAGTCGACTTCACAAAGTTCAAGCAACATAGCAGCTCTACACAATAAATGGAAGCAAACACAGGGAGGTCGCCAAAGTGAGGATTAAAAACCTTAACCTAATTGAAAGAAGAGAACTTAGAGACATTGAAATTACAAACAATGTGACACTAACCAGAGGGGAATTGGAGGGGGATAATGGCGGGAAAGTGGGGAAGGGTTTTCAGGAACAGCTACAAAGGACATATGGAAAAAACCAAGGGTGGGTGGATTCAGGGGAGGGAGGTGGGATGGCTAGGATGGAGTCAAGTGGTGGGGGGTAAATACAGAGGACTGTACTTCAACAACAATAAAATATAAGAAAGAAAGGAATGACCATTTTATTGGTAAAGAAGTATGATAATGAATATTCGGTAAGCAAGTAGATGTCATTACTACACATTTACATTCTAAAATTAATCCAAATTAAAGACTTTGATTCATGTTACATGTCAATTTGTAACAGTATAAAATATTTAAGATGTATTGAAAGATAATGTTAGTATATAAAATTAGACTTTGTCGATGTTATTGTCGACACAGTAATAACCAGAGCTCTGAAGTTATACTTCTTAGCACTTTAAAAAATTATTTTAGAGTTCTTCAAGAAGAGTTGTCTCCACTTTTAAAAATTAGCATTTGCCTTGCTGGTGTAGCTCTGTTGGGGGATATTGGGATGCTTACCAAAGAGTGGCGAATTTGATCGCCAGTGAGGGCACATGTCTGGGTTGTGGGTCAGGTTCTCAGTGGGGACATGTGACAGAAAAAAAAACAACAACATTGATTTTTCTCTCCCTCTCTTACACCTCCCTCCCTTCTCTCTAAAAATAACTAAATAAAATATTTTTAAATCATACTAAAATGGAATTATCATTTGTAAAGCACATCACTTTGGTATTGGATAGTGAGCCACAGTTATATAAAAGACCACAAGAGAAACTGAGTGAGACATCTTGATTACCCAGAGATGCTGGAAGACGTACACAGCAGTCCTGCAGTGGCTCCAGTGAGGATGTGGCTGGATGCTGGGAAACTACAGGAGATTCCAGGACACCTGATTTAATTCAGGGTCATATGCAGAGCACTTTTGGGTTCCGGAGCTAGGGTTACATTGTTCAAAATAAACCAGAAAAAGCAACATCTTCATAAAGTGTGCAGAGATCTTATCTACTGGCCATGTGTGGTGAAAGCCTCAGGTGCAAGGAAAACTGTTGCTCAGATCAGTTGGGTGGAAGTCAGTTCAAGAAGGGACCGTTATTGTGTCTCTGTGAGATGTTATGTACTGTGTGGAATTGCAGCAGAAGATACTGGCAGTTCAAAGCTCCTAGTTACACAAAATAAATTGCATCACTAATGGAGCAGTATTATAAAATAGCTTAGCTGAACCCGTCAAAAAAGCACATATCATCTATTGTAATTATTGGAATGCTCCATTAGGTATAATGAAATATATCAATAATGAGGATTTTTTCACATTATTTTGTGTCTAAGGAAACCAAGGAAATAAAGTGTTACTACCATAACTGCACTGCATTATGGAATTTTGTGTCTAAGGAAACCAAGGAAATAAAGTGTTACTACCATAACTGCACTGCATTATGGAATGACAAATTGTTATCTATAAACATCAGTGAATTTGGAGGTGTAAACACATTCCAGTAAATTCATTTTTATTAATAAAAATGATCAATTCACACCTTATCTAAATAAAGAATTTCAATAGAATTGTGTTACCATTTCTGAAACCAGACATGGCAAGCATTGGGGAGTGTTACTTTCCTTGCATATTAAAATCCAAGATCGCAGTTTTCTTTGGTTTCTAACTGGAGGCCAACTGTTGAGCAAACGTGATGTACAGCACTGTTATGCAGTGACGGTTGAACTGTCGATATTCCATCACGTATCACTGATGGCTTTTATATTCCAACCACATTAACTAATATTTAACTATGACTATGACGGGGACAGATCAAGACTTTAACAAAATGACATTTTCTTAAAGGGAGATTTGAAAAAGCAGTAAAATTTATATCATTTCTATGTCTTAATATAATGCAAAGTAGCATGACTTCCATTGTAACACAATAAAATGCTGAGTAAGATAAAACAAACAACTTCATTTGAATTTTTCAATACATTGAAAAATCATGAGATTTTTCTCACACATTGTACATTCTGCTGTCCTCAACCTATTATACAAACGTAGTCAAGAGTGAAGATCACTGAATATACAAGAGTTGACCGGTGGTTAAGGAAACAACAATCACCCCAGTGATTTCACACACAGCAAAAATAAAAGCATAGTAGCATTAACTGATAAAAGACTGGAATCAGTTTAATATTTCCTTCTAAAATATTTCAAATATTGTCAATATACTATAGTTTATATTCTGAGCAATTATACATATCTATTTTTAAATTTTTATTTTTATTTCACTCTTATTCAAGTACAGTTTTCTGTCTTATATTCCCAGCCCTGCCCCCCCCCCCCCAGTGCAGACATCCATCCCCTCCACATTTTCAAGCACACTGGACAGTAACAATTGCTGTTTTTAAACTTTGTGAAATTCTCTGTACTAATATTCTGCTTTACAGCAATAAAGAATTGAAATGTCTGCTGAAAATAGATAATGAGGAACAATACTTTTGTTTTAAAAGAGAAGCTTTTCTTTAGTGATTTGGTGCTTAAACAAGGTTTAGCTTCCAAAAATATTAGTTGATACAATTGTAGAGTTTCATAACTGTAAAGAACTATGCTTTATGAGCTTGCTTTCCCCAGGTTGAAAAAAAAAGAAATAACATTCACCCGTAGTTTAAACTTTAATTTCTGGGGGAAAAAAGTGGTGGGTGTTTGTTTTTGAGAGAGTTTGTGTTCCAAGATTTATATCATGCCTGTTTCTTTTTCAAAGCCCATGATATCTTATTATGCTTGACATTGGTCTGAAAACTATCATTAGCTCTCTACTCTGAATTATGATATTTTGAGCTGTGGTTTTTATTATATACTTTCCCAAATTTTTACACATTTCAAGCCACTTTCACGTATAAATTATTTTGGGTTATTAGAACTGTGTTATTTCACAAAAGTCCTTTACTATTTGTGAATATTGAATTCCACCCCACTGTGCTTTCCCTGATATATAACAAGGCTGTAGGTCCAGCTGTACAATTTTCTACAATCTCTGTTTTAATGGTATTTTTATAGTGTGAATTCTCATATGCCATGTAAGAGGTGAATGTTGAAAAACGGGATTTACAATGTTGGGTATGTTTTGGATGTAGAGTAAAATACTGCGGAAGTCTCTATGTTTAAGCAGTTTTTCTCTAGATGGGTGTGACTCATATTGGGTAATGCATCTCTGATAAAAAATACACTTGTTATATGCACTACTTTTTATGGTTTCTCTCCAGTATGCATGATCTGATGTCGCAACGTTTTGTCACATAGTCCACATTTATAAGCCTTGTTTCCAGTACGAGTTTTCTGAAGTTTAGTAAGAGTTTTAAGTAGCAAAAGGCTTTATCCCATTTTGCACATTTAATAGGATTCACTACAGTATAAATGTACTTTGTGATGAATGAGCAATGAGGACTGGTTCAAGCTTATACCACATAAGGTACACGTATAAGGCATTCCTGTGTTGTGAATTGTTTGATGTTGAGTAAGGTTTCAGGGCTGCAAAGATGCTTTATCAGATGATGAACACTTACAATTTGAATTTTCCGGTGCTGACAAAGGTTACATTAGAGGTTTAACAATTTACCAAATATTTCACATATATACGGCTTCTTTCAGTGTGAATTATCTAATGTTGAGTAAGGCTTGAGGTCGACCTAAAGACTGCCACATTGAGAAAATTCATTTGACTTCTCTCCAGTGTGAAATTTCAGATGTCGAGTGAGCTGTGAGTTCAGCCTAAAGGCTTTGCCACATTGAGTACATTCATAAGGCTTTTCGCCACTGTGAATTGTTAGATGTTGAGTAAGTGTTGACTGGCGCCTAAAGGCTTTCCCACATTCAGTACATTCAAAAGGTTTTTCTCCACTGTGAATTCTTAGATGTCGAGTGAGGTTCGAGTGCTGGCTAAAGGCTTTGCCACATTGAGTACAATCATAAGGCTTTTCTCCACTGTGAATTGTTAGATGTTTAGTGAGGTTTGAGATCTGGCTAAAGGCATTGCCACATTGTGTACATTGATATGGCTTCTCTCCAGTATGAATTTTCTGATGTTGTGTAAGGTGTGAGGTTCTCTTAAAGGTTTTGCCACATTGAATACATTCATAAGGCTTGTCTCCAGTATGAATTTTCCGATGTTGAGTAAGTGTTGACCGGTGCCTAAAGGCTTTCCCACATTCAGTACATTCAAAAGGTTTTTCTGCACTGTGAATTTTTAGATGTCGAGTGAGGTTCCAGAAGTGGCTAAAGGCTTTGCCACATTGTGTACATTCATAAGGCTTCTCTCCAGTATGAATTTTCTGATGTTGTGTAAGGTGTGAGGTCGTCCTAAAGGTTTTGCCACATCGAATACATTCATAAGGCTTGTCTCCAGTATGAATTTTCTGATGATGTGTAAGGTGAGAGGTCCTCCTAAAGGTTTTGCCACATTGAATACATTCATAAGGCTTCTCTCCAGTATGAATTTTCTGATGTTGTGTAAGGTGTGAGGTCATCCTAAAGGTTTTGCCACATTGAATACATTCATAAGGCTTCTCTCCAGTATGAATTTTCTGATGTTGAGTAAGTGTTGACTGCTGCCTAAAGACTTTCCCACATTCAGTACATTCAAAAGGCTTTTCTCCACTGTGAAGTTTTAGATGTTGAGTGAGGTGTGAGAGCCGGCTAAAGGCTTTGCCACATTGAGTACAATCATAAGGCTTTTCTCCACTGTGAATTGTTAGATGTTTAGTGAGGTTTGAGATCTGGCTAAAGGCATTGCCACATTGTGTACATTGATATGGCTTCTCTCCAGTATGAATTTTCTGATGTTGTGTAAGGTGTGAGGTTCTCTTAAAGGTTTTGCCACATTGAATACATTCATAAGGCTTCTCTCCAGTATGAATTTTCTGATGTTGTGTAAGGTGTGAGGTCATCCTAAAGGTTTTGCCACATTGAATACATTCATAAGGCTTCTCTCCAGTATGAATTTTCTGATGTTGAGTAAGTGTTGACTGCTGCCTAAAGACTTTCCCACATTCAGTACATTCAAAAGGCTTTTCTCCACTGTGAAGTTTTAGATGTTGAGTGAGGTGTGAGAGCCGGCTAAAGGCTTTGCCACATTGAGTACAATCATAAGGTTTCTCTCCAGTATGAACTGTCTGATGGCATGTAAGGGTTGAGGACAGTGTAAATGTTTTGCCACATTGGGTACATTTATAAGGCTTCCTTCCAGTATGAATTGTCTGATGTCTTGAAAGGTCTGAGATCCACCTAAAGGCTTTGCAACATTTTCTGCATTCATAAGACTTCTCTCCCGCATGAATTGTCTGAACTTGTGTGAGGATTGACGACCTCCTGAATGCTTCTGAACATTCTCTACTCGTAGGAGAGTTTTCGCCAGTATGAAATCTGTCATGCTCAGCAAGATTATAGGATTCTCTAAATTCATTGTCACATGCACTACATTTGAAAAATTTCTTTCCTGTATCAATTTTCTGATGATCGTTAACATTTGAGGACTGGCTAAAGGCTTTAGCACATTCTCTACATTCATCAGAGTTGTGTCCCATGTGCACTGTGTGACGATTAGAAAGGGTTGGTGTTATCCAAAACACTTTGCCACATTCTTTACAAATTTCAGTTTTCTGTCGAACATAACTTTTTTTATGTAGAATTACACCTGAGATCCAGTTACCTGTTTTAGCACAGTCTTCACATTTATGTTCTTTGCTGCGACCTCTTTTCTTAAGTGTATGGAAATTTGACATTTGATTGGAGCATTTCCTGTGTGTTAAATATGTGCAAACATTCTCCCTGACAGCTATATTCATTTGTTCAGTGCTATTTGAGGATTGCTTTAAGCATTGGACATTATGACTTTGCTTGTTTGTCTTCTTCTCAGTAGGAACAACCTGATGAGTATTGTGAACTGACTTTTTGTCAAAAACTTTTCCACCGTCATAATGGCTGTCCAGAAGCTGACTCTTTCGCTGGACATTAGCATTTGACTCATGGATAAAACTCTTCCAATGTTCACTGCATTGACTGCCTCTGGAATCATCACACACACTCTGGGAAACATTGAACATAGAAAGGCTTTTAGTGACATTTATAATTTCATTAATCATGTAAACTTATTCCTAAATAACCATGCTGTGATCCCTATAAAACCTTGTTGGTTGTATTAAAAATTATACTCAAGTTCAAGAAAATATTATGCAGTGGAATAAAACAAAACATAATTTCTGCAAAAGTACAGCATTTTCTGAAGAAAGGAAATGTCAAATTCATCACATATAAGCTTTCTACGTGCATTCTAAATGACTACATTGTACAAATTAGTGACTGAAAACTTATCTCCACTCTACATTTCAAACAATTAAAGTGATTACCAACACCACAACTTATGAGATATCTTAGATTTTCCAGAATGTCTTTAGAAAAGGGTAGTCAATCTCAATTGTACCATGGGCCACATTAGCCTCATCATTCCCTTCAGTGGGCTGCATATACTTTTAGGACCATGTGAATGTCACTATTCTAATGTAGGGGTAAGGAGTTTGGTGATGCCTCCAGGTAAGAAAAAGGTTCTGGGTTGGATAAAAGAAGTTCGAGGGCCAGATTCAGCCTGGAGACCTTGTGTTTGCCATGTGTGATTTAGAAGAATATGCACAGCTAGAATAATAGTTTCAGTCTTCCTATTTGGAAACACATTGTTCTGTAAAGGTATCTGATTTAAAGTGGAAGCTTCCCCAAATTTGTAATCTTTTTCACCTCTTATATAACCACGATTTTTCATGAATCATTTTTAAAGTGAGTTTTCTCCATTCAATCATGCTTTGTTTCTTGTCATGAACTTCCTTATCAGTATCAAAGTCACAGCTCTCATATCTTACCAGTGTTTCTTCAAAAAATAGTTCTTCTATTCCTGATCTTTCCCAGAAGTACTGGTTGTTTGTAGATGACACAGCTGACAGACACAAAAGAAAGGTTCACATGTATGACACACAGGTGAATGTACAATGACCTTACAAGGAATTTTTAAACAAATCACAGTTTAGAGTACTTTGAATCACTTAAATACTTGCAGGAGGATGAAGTGCAGTGCAATGACAAAAGTCACAAAAAAGGGGAACAATGGCTGTTTACTCTCATAAAACACTGTACTCATCTCCCTTGACACACAATGGAAATAGAGTAAATTAACTCCACATTCCCATTATTTCCAGACACATATTGTCCAGTGTATTACATCATCTCACTGTTGTCCTCCATGTTCCCAATACATGTTTCGGTTGTGCAGGACACACAGTGCTCAGGCCAAAACACCACATAGTGAACACATTACAGTGTACACTAAAAAGAAAGGGTAATAGTTGAAATAACACCGACCCATGGACAGAAGGCCAATGTCAAGCATAATAAGATATCATGGGCTTTGAAAAAGAAACAGGTATGATATAAATCTTGGAACACAAAAACTCTGAAAAACGAACCCCCACCACTTTTTCCCCCCAGAAATTAGAGTTTAAACTAGGGGTGAATGTTATTTTTTTTTTCAACCTGGGGAAAGCAAGCTCATAAAGCATAGTTGTTTACAGTTATGAAACTCAACAATTATATCAAGTAATATTTTTGGAAGTTTAACCTTGTTTAAGCACCAAATCACTAAACAAAAGCTTCTTTTTGAAGACAAAAGTATTGTTCCTCATTTCCTATTTTCAGCAGACATTTCAATTCTTTCCAGTGGAACCAATGCCTCCAGAACCCATTCTGTGTCATCTACACATTCAACGTCCTCTGTTTCTGGATAATAAATCAATTCAGAAATGAAGTGTGCAATGCCATCATGTTTTTTAACTTCAAACTTTCCTTTGCCAAAATTGAGCAGTAGAACACCAACATTTCCTCCGTAATCTTCATCTACGAAATCAGCTGCTACATCTATGAGGCCGTTCTTATTCAATCTAGAACGTGCACCTAGTCTTCCTTAAAACCCAGCAGCAGAGTGATATGAATGTTAGATTTTACAGGGGCTTTCTACATTCGTTGCAGTGTGTAATTATTGACACTGTGTAGGTTATAGGCAGCCACCCAAGCAGACTTTTGGTTGGGGTGGTGGGGCAACCCTGGCGCATAATTAATGAGAGTGTGCACCGCCCTCCTCTGCAGGTGAGGACCAGTTGCTGGACCAGATGGTGCACATCTCTTCAGAGCACAGCATAAAAGAGAAGTACGCAAGCACAGCTGGACACAAAGGAACAGAAAGGCCTGAATCAAATCATCTCAAAAATTACATTCATTTCAGAAAAGCTACTTTCGAAGATTGCATTTATTTGGGGGGAAAAGAGAGAGGATGGTATGATACATTAATGGGAAGTTGTCCCACACGTGCCCCATACTGGGAACATGGCCCACAACCCAGGAATGTACCCCAACTGGGAATCAAAAGAGAAATCTTTGGCTTTGCAAGCTGGCACTCAAGCCAGTGACCCACGACAGGTGGGGCCAACATAGAAAAGTTTATATCCGACATACAGTGAATACAAATTCAGCCATGGACAAAGAGAAAATAAAGACTATTTCTGTGACTCAAAAGACCAAACAGCCATTTTCCAGTAGAAAAGCACAGAAAGAAGCAATGAAAAGAATAAGGGAAAACATAAAGGAATGTGAATTTAAATTTCATGGAAATTGATGTATGGCTGATTCATATTTGAATCATGTCCCACAATGATTAAGTACTGATCTCAAAATTATCATTTATTTTTCCAATAGGTAAATAAATGCTAAAAAGTCAATCAACACACTTTGAAGAACTTATGATATAAAAGGAATCACCCTGGAAAATCATCAATGATAATGACTGACTGAGACTGAGAGATGCTGGAGTCCAAGTCTTTCTCTTAAAGGGCCTGATGCAGAGCTGCAGCTACTCACAGGCTCTGACCTTAAGCCTGGGGAGAGCACATTGAAAGTTGCTAGAGACATACAGGGAGGTACTCAACTCTCTGGCTTCAGGGCTAAGGCTGGATAGGCAGCCTTCTCCTACACAGATGTCATCTGAGGCCCTTCTTCCCTTGAAGAACTCTCCCAATAAAAGAGCTAGAAGGTTCTATATGTGAGTCCCCACCTACCTGGCTAATGCTACAGCCCTGTCCTAGTGATACCCCGAGATCTTCCAAAACTCCACTTCAGAAATCACTCAAGCCATGTCCAGTGGCTTTTCCATACAAATGGCCCCCCTTGCCTCATGATGCAGACTCTTCTAAATCTCTCAAAGAGGCTGGATCTGCCTTTTCATGCTCTATACTTCTGACTCAGTAGCCCAGGAAAAACAAAAGAACATTTTCTTAGATTTTATTTATTTATCTTTAGAGAGGAAGGGAAAGAGAGAAGGAGAGAAATATTAATGAATGGATGCCTCTCATGAGTCCCTGGCTGGGAACTGGTCCACAACTCAGGCATGTGCCCTGACTGGGAATCGAAACCCGACCGTGTGGTTCATAGGCCCACGCTCAGTCCACTGAGCCACACCAGCCAGGGCCAAAAAGAACATTTTCCTTCTACATTTTTATTGGTGTTCAAATGCACCTTTCTCCATTTTCCCTCCAACTATCCCACACAACACAACTATCCCCACTTCTCTCCATCGTTCCTACCAACATCAGTTCTTTCCATGTGTCCTCTTTTTATTTGTTGTTTGAGTACAGTGTTTTGTTTTTTGTCCCATCACAGCCCAGCCCACCCCTCCCCAATCCCTCTCATTTCCACTCCTCCATAGTTTTTGTCCATGTGACCTTTATACATGTTCCTGAAAACCCTTGCCCTCTTTCTTCTCATGATTTCCTCCCAAGTCCCTTCTGGTTACTGACAGTTTGTTCTTTATTTCAATGTTTCTGTTTATATTTTGCTTCCTTGTTTGTTTTGATGATTCATTTCCTCTTATAGGTGAGATCGTATCGTATTTGTCTTTCACCACTTGGCTCATTTCATTACCATAGTGCTCTCCACATCCACCCATGCTGTCCAAAAACCCAGGAGCTCCTTCGACACTAAGAACCCTGAAACACCAACTGAAAAGGACCTATGCACCCCAATGTTAATAACACCACAGTTTACAATAGCAAATGCTGGAAGCAACCTAAGCACCCATGAGGAAATCAATGAATCAAGAAACCATAGTACATTTGCACAAGCACAAGGACATTCTGAAGTGAATCAGAGAGCTAGATTGTCTCCTACCATATGATATCACCGTTAACAGGATTCTAAACAAGAACACAAAGAAACAAGCAAAATATGACCAATGACACTCAAATATGGAACAGGCTGACAGGGTCCGAAGGGGAGAGGGGAGAGAATCATAGAGGAAAAGACGATGGATTCTCATGAACAAATATAAAGGACACATGGAAAATAACTAAGGTGGGGAGGAAGGTGGGGAGCATTGGGGAGGCAGGTGTGGGAATATAAGAAGGGAAACTGCACTTGAACAAGAACTAAAAAATACATAAAATTTGAAACAAAGACAACTAGACTGTCTCCATTTGTGGAGGTGCATTGAGCTGCAAGAGAATTAACGGGTCTAATCTGCAAAGAGATTTGTTTGCAACCCCCAGAGGGTTAAAAATTGTAAGTTCAACAACAAGACATCTGGCCAGAGGATTCCTGTGATATTTGCATCATATTGCAGGATCTCAACCACTTCCTTCATGAAATCCATTCTTGCCACAAGAATGAAAGAAAAAAAGAGAGGGGCTTAATGTATAATTTCTCACTAACGTGTGCAGATTATCCCAGGTCCTCAAAGCAATGACAGTGGAGTCAGGCTTGGAGGCCCTTAAAATCTAAAAATGAGTTAACTGTATGTACTGCACACTTTGTAAAGATTCTTTTTTTATTTTTAGACAGGGAGGGCTTACGATGAAACTACTAACAGAATAACACAGGTCACTGCAGTGTAAATAGAATTCTGAAAACATGTAGAAGCATGACACACAGTTGGACACCAGCTGGCCTTCTCTGACAGCAACACATACATTCCTGCCTTTTCAGAATCCTTTCTCCTGAAGCACAGCTTCTCATAGCATGCCTGAAAGTCTGGCTTCCTCTGTCACCACTGGGTTTCTCACCTTGACATTTGCATCTCCATTTCCACCTACCTGGGGGGGCGGACATGGACTTGTTTCTGGAAATATCCCAGAGGTCCTTCATTTGCTCCAAAAATGTGACCAGGACTGGCTTAGAAACAAGAAGACCTATGTACAAAATAATTATTATTATTTTTAATAATGTCTCAATTTCCAACCCACTTTGACCTCAGGAAAAAGGGCTGTGGAAAATTTAAAATATTCTAGAAGATCATTTTCCAAAATCCTGTCTCCTCATATTGCCTTAATCATTCTAACACGTAAATATTTCAGACAATGAGCTGCAAAAGATACAGTTCTCAAAGCCTTTATTTTCTCCATGAGATAACCTCCAAATCCTCCCTTGTGAGCATCAATCTGAAAGTCTACCATACAAAGTAGAGTCCCCAAAAGATGTGAAATAGAAAGAAATCCTGAGGTGGGGAGTAGAAACTCTGAAGGAAATCATTCTCACCCAGGGAGACCAGGTTGCTATAGTTTTCCAACATCACATCCGAGTACAATTTCCGCTGACCTGCGTCTAGACACTCCCACTCCTCTCGAGAAAAATCTACTGACACGTCCTTGAAGGTTAAGAATGGCTGATGATAAAAGAAAAGGACAGGAATAATTTTCCACAATACACAGGAGAGATCTCACTGTCATCTAACATGAAAGCTGGTAGAATTGGTTTTTACCTAGGACATATCTTGCATCATTCAGTAATGCCACTTTGACCCTCTAACACTCTCCAAAGTATTTGGTAACACAAAGAACTGATGATAATACATGTGTCTACAAATCCACTGCAAAGACATTACTTTTCATGAAAATAAACTTTAAAATGTAGGAACACACACAGGTATACTGATTGCTGAGTGTTGTATTTCTATCATTCAGAATCAGCTATGGATACTTCTCAGCTACAAAAGCATGATGAGCTGCAACTGTAAGAAACTTCTTTAGGTTTCATTCAGACAGCAAACAATGGACTTTTGCAAAAATGCAGATTCTGATTCAGGAGTTGTGGGTGAGGCCTATGTTTCCACATTTTTTCAGAAGCTCACTTGCTTAAGTATGTTTTATTGATTATATTCTCATAATTATCCCATTTTTCTCCCCTTTATCCCCTCTTGCCCTGAAACCCGCCTCCCTCCATAACTCCTACAATAGGTTCATTTCCATGGATCATTCGAAAGAGTTCTATGACTTTTCCAGATCCTATACTATTTTCAATTCTCCCTATGTATGTTATACCCATCATTTATGCTTCTTATTCCCTGTACCTTCGCCCAGATTCTTCCACTAACTCCACCCAGTACACAACTGTCCATATGATCTCCATTTTGGTTATGGTGTTCCTGTTCTGGTTATTTTCTTATTTTCCTTTTGGTTTTGTATTTACAGGTTCAGTTGTTAAAAGTTGTGAGTTTGTTATCATTTCACTCTTTATGGTTTTGATCATCTTCTTTTTCTTTTTTTGCCTTTATTCCCCTTTATTGTTATTTTTCAATATAATTTTTATTTAATTCTTGTTTAAGTACAGGGATCATCTTCTTTTTCATAGAGAAGTGCATGGAACATTTCTTATGAGGGCTTGGTGATAATCCACTCCTTTAACCTGACCTTATCTGGGAAGCACTTGACTTGTCCTTCCATTCTAAATGATAGTTTTCCCCCTTAATTAATCTGGGATGAAGGTTCCTGCCTCACCTGACTTTGAATAATTGTTTCCAGCCCCTTGTGGTCTGCAAAGATTTTTAGAAGTCAGCTGACAGTATTATGTGAACCCCTTTGTAGCTAACTCTCCTTTGTGATCCTTCTTTTAAGATTCTATCCTTACCTTTTATCTTTGGTAATGGAATTTTTATGAGCCTTGGTGTGTTCCCCCTTGGGTGCAACTTCTTTGACTCTGTGAGGTTCCCTCACTTGCACTTCTATTTTATTCGCCACACTGGTAAGTTTTCCTTCTTTACTTTTCAAATCATTTTTCCATTTTGTGCTCTTCCTCTTCTCCTTCTGGCAACCCTATGATTAGAATGTTGGAGATTTTAAAGTTCTTCCAAAGCTTACTCAGCCTCTCCTCATTTTATTCAATTCTGGTTACTTCATTCTATTCGAGATGAGTGTTTGTTTCTTCTTTCTGTTCCAAATTTTTGATTGCAGTCCTAGTTCCTTTCATTTCACTGTTGGTCCTCTGTATATGTTTCTGTATGTCATTCTGTATAGCCTGCACTTCTTCCTTTTGAAGCTCTACTCAGCCATGTCTGTGAGCATCCTGATTACCAATGTTTTGAATCCTGCATCTGATTGGTTGGCTATCTCTTTGGCACTTAGTTCATTTTTAAAGGATTTCTTTTTACAGATTGTGTAGGGAGGGAGACAGAGAGTAAGAGAAAAACAAATGTTTGGTGGCCTCTTGTGTGGCTAATATGGGAAACTAGCTGGCAACGAAGGTGCGTGCCCTCACTGGGTATTGAACCATCAACTCTTTGGTTCACAGGGTGGCACTTCCTCCACTGATGCACAGCACTCAGGCATCTTTTGCCAGAATGTTGCGCTCCTCCTTCATTTGGGCTATTATTCTTTATCTAACTGCACCTGTTACGTTCCTAGGTGTGGAGCTATAAATATTTGTCAGTGCAGGGCCACCCACCTTGCTGTGTTGTGGTGCTGTGTGTGAGGTAGTGTTCAGAGAGAAAATAATCCTGCTTGCTCATCTCCCACACAGCTTTCAATCAAGTCTCCTGATACCATCAAGCAAATTGCCCTTTCTGGTCATGATTCTGTGGTGAGTGGGCTTGTGTAACTCCTAGGATCCCATGGAATCCTGCAGCAGACTCTTCTGTAAGACTGGGTGTTTCTCCTGCAGCTGCACTTCCACAGGTTTTTATAGCCAGAGGGTTTTTGTCTTCAGTTTCACATGCTGGAAGCCTAAATTATTCTGTGTGTATTGTTCCCATGTTACTCTTCTGGTGTATGTGCACATTAATGTAATACCACTTGGTTCACCAAATACCACCGCAGCTCACCAGCCCACCAGCACCTGGCCCACAGAAAAGTTTAGCCAGCTGCCTCCTTGCTGCACATCATCTCCACCCCAACTTGGTATCTCTGACCCTCCTAGCAGTTTGAATGAATGTTTCTTCTGTAACTCCTTGATTGTCAGACTTTCATTACAGTTAAATCTCTGATATTTGTGGTAGTTTGTTGTTTTTAAATTGGTGGCTATCCTTCCTTTGTTTGTGCAAAAAAAGCAATGCACATCTACCTATGTCTTCATCATGGCCGGCAGAGACAAGCTCACTTTTTACTAATGAAACCACCATCTATGATCCACCTGCCACACTTCTCACTAGCACATAATGGAGACACTGAAAAAAATCACACACATGCTTTGCACCTTAGCATATGTTAGAAAATTTACTTTTCCAAAGAAGTAAGTACATAGCAGCCAGAATTTCATTTGAAAATTTTCATAGTTATTTTGAGAACAAAATTATTCTTCATATTGAAATATTTTCTGAAACATACAGTAAAAGATGGACCTTTAGTTTCATTCAAAACTTAAGCTATGATCTTCAAACTATCATAGCCAATTTCACACAGAGACCTCATGGATATTCACTGCTCTGTATGTAACTGAACAGAATGAAAAGAGTAAACTTAACAAAAGAGAAAACTAAGTAACTCAATCATTAACATTTTATGCACACAGTCAGACATACATGTACATATGGAAACTAGGTGTAAATGAAAAGAAATAGAACATACAATTTCTATATCAATATACATCAAGGTTATTTTGTGATTCTGTAACTCTGGTGAATCTCTCTGTGAAAGATGCCCTTTGCATTTTATAAACACAATAAAGAGAAACACACACATAATGATGGAAAAGAAGTTAAAAGTATAGTATCTTAGTTCATGTGTGACTGTTCTCTTTCATTAAAAATGTCTTTGTATCATGAGTGGTGAAATAAATCTTACCAATTTATCTAAATTAAACACACATTTATAGCATGATTCCTGTAAAATTACCTGAAAATATGAAAGGTGATAATGTAGGGTACATGTGTGACATGAGTGTGCAGTGTAACAAACTTTCACAGGAACAAGGCCTCACTGATTAAATCCTCCTTGTCAAGTTGCCAATGATATCTATGAAATAAATATACGGCCTTCATTTCCCAAGGCAAACAGAAGTTAAAAAGACAACAAAACTGTTCAGATGACCTGTGATAGTTTTTTCACACCCCTCAATAGTTCCCTGTCAGACTACTAATAATGATAAAGGAAAAACTATTAACTCTACACTGAATAGAACATCTCAGTCAAGTGACTATCAGGTGGATTGGATCCATCCATATCCAGTGACTTAGGCATGCAGAAGAACATGCCCTTATTGGTGTGACACTATTTTCGAAATACAGAAATAAGAAAGTCATTATGTGAAAATAATCATAAGTAAACACTCACTTTTTCTAATGTCAATCTACATGTACCTCTCATGTTCAGTACACTCATTGTGTATTTAAATAGTAAGACTTCCTGCCAGGGTTGCAGGCCAGTTCCCGGTTTCCAGGAGGGGAGGCATGAGAGGCAACCATACATTGATATTTCTTTCTCTCTCTCCTTCTCTTCCCCTCTAAGATAAATAAATAAAACCTTTAAAAAAATAAATCAATAAATAACAAGACTTCCATATCAATTCAGCGACAATGTCTATTCTACTGACTCTCGGTTTTCAGAACAGGGATTCTCACTGGAAAATCTGCATTCACTTACCTCTTGATGTACAGAGGTGATGCTGCAGCCTTATGAACTCAAACATATATCCCTGCTTCACCAATACTCGAGCCTCTGAGACCATCCCAGCAAATATACTGCACAGGGCTGCATTCCAACTTTCATCTTTCACTCAGAAGATGTATTCCCTTTTTGATGGTTACTAATTAAAGGAAGGAATTCTTGACCTTGTGCAGCATACATAAAGATAATGGACAGAGGGCCCTGGGACATAAACATTAGTACAGTACACAATCTACTGTCCTTGACAAACACAACTAGAAAATGATACTAGTACAAAAATTCAACCTCACTACCCAACAACATGAAAGGAAAGAAATGAAGGTTGCTGGTTCTTAAGCCAATCATATTAGGAGGAAAATCAAGCAGAGCCTCAGATGCAGGGGCAGGGCACATCCTTTACCTGAGAAGCTGCCAATAATGCAGTGGCATTATAAAGGAGCTTAGCTGAACTCTTCAATAAGCACATATCATCTATTGTCATTATTGGAACCCTCCATTAGGCATAATGAAATATATCAACAATGGGTATTTTTTCACATTATTTAATGTCTAAGGAAACCAAGGAAATAAACTGCTACTGCCATAACTGCCTTGCATTATGGAATGACAGATGGTTATCTGTAAACTTCAGTGAAGTTGGAGATGTAAACACCTTCCAGTAAATTCACCTTTATTAATAAACATAATCAATTCACACATTATCTAAATAAAGAATCACAATACAATGGTGTTACCATTTCTCAAAACAGACATTGCAAACATTGGGGAATGTTTCTTTTCTGGCATATTATAATCCAAGACTGCAGTTTTCTTTGGTTTCTAATTGGAAGCCAAAAGTTGGAGGCCAACTGTTGAGCAAACGTGGACATACATCCTTGTTATGCAGTGAGGGATGAACTGTCCATATTCCTTCACATATCGCTGATGGCTTTTTTATTCCAACCACATCAACTAACACTTAACTATGACTATGATGAGGACAGATCAGGATTTTAACAAAACGACATTTTCCTTAAAGGGAGATTTAGAAAAGTAGTTAAAATTTATATCGTTTCTATGTCTTTCTATAATGTAAACTAGCATGACTTCCATTGTAACATACAATAAAATTCTGAGGAACATAAAACAAGCAATTTCATTTATATTTCTCAATACATTGAACAATCATTACATTTTTTCAGACATTGTGCATTTTCGTGTCCTCGACCTTCTATACCAATGTAGTCATGAGTGAAGCTCACCTAATATACAAGAATTCACTGGTGGTTAAGGACACAAAAATCACCCCACAGATTTCACACAGAGCAGAAATAAAAACTTAGTAGCATTAACTGAAAAAAGACTGGAATCAGTCTAATATTTCCTTCTCAAAATATTTCACATGCTGTCAAAATACTATAGTTTCAATTATAGAAATTATACATATACATATAATTGCTCATTCTGAGCAATTATACATATCTAGACATCCATCCCCTCCACATTTTGAAGCACACTGGACAGGAACAATTGCTGTTTTTAAACTTTGTGCAATTCTCTCTACTAATATTCTGCTTTACAGCAATACCTGAAACCTAACAATAGCTCTCTACTCTGAATTATGATATTTTAAGCTGCGGTTTTTATTATATACTTTTCTAAATTTTTACATTTTTCAAGCCACTTTCATGTATAAATTCTTCAGGGTTATGAGAACTGTGTAATTTCACAAAAGTCTTTCACTCTTTATGAATATAGAATTCCACCTTTCTGTGCTTTCCCTGATATATAACAAGGCAGCAGTTCCAGTTATACAATTTTCTGCAATCTCTGTTTTCATGGTGTTTTTATAGTGTGAATTCTCATATGCCACATAAGAGGTGAATGCTGAAAAACGTGATTTACAATGTTGCGTATGTTTTGGATATAGGGTAAAATATTGCCAAAGTCTCCATGTTTGAACAGTTTTTCTCTAGATGGGTGTGACTCATATTGGGTAAGGCACCTCTGAGAAAAAATACACTTGTTATATGGACTACTTTTTATGGTTTCTCTCCAGTATGCATGATCCGATGTCGAAACATTTCGTCACTTGGTTTCCATTTATAAGCCTTGTTTCCAGTATGAATTTTCTGAACTTTAGTAAGCGTTGTAAGTGGCTAAAGGCTTTATCCCATTTTGCACATTTAATAGTCTTCACTACAGTATAAAAATACTTTGTGTTTAATGAGCATTGAGGACTGGTTGAAGCTCATACCACATAAGGTACATGTATAAGGCATTGCTGTGTTGTGAATTGTTTGATGTTGAGTAAGGTTTGAGGGCTACAAAGATGCTTTATCAGATGCTGAACACTTACAATTTGAATTTTCCGGTGATGAAAAAGGTTACATTAGAGGTTTAACAATTTACCAAATATTTCACATATATACGGCTTCTCTTCAGTGTGAATTATGTAATGTTGAGTAAGGCTTGAGGTCGACCTAAAGACTGCCAAATTGGAAAAATTTCTTTGACTTCTCTCCAGTGTGAATTTTCAGATGTCGAGTGAGGTGTGAGTTCAGCCTAAAAGCTTTGCCACATTGAGTACATTCATGAGGCTTCTCTCTGGTATGAATTTTCGTATGCCGAGTAAGTGTTGTCTGATGCCTAAAGGGTTTGCCACATTTTGTACATTCATAAGGCTTCTCTCCAGAATGAATCTTCTGATGTTGAAAAAGTGATGACCTCAGCGTAAAGGCTTTGCCACATTTTGTACATTCATAAGCCTTCTCTCCATAATGAATGGTCTGATGTTGTGTAAGTTGTGACCTCAGCCTAAAGGCTTTGCCAGATTGTGTACATTCATAAGGCTTCTCCCCAGTATCAATTTTCAGATGGCGAGTAAGTGTTGACCACTGCCTACAGGCTTTGCCACATTGTGTACATTCATAAGCCTTCTCTCCATAATGAATGGTCTGCTGTTGTGTAAGTGGTGACCTCAGCCTAAAGGCTTTGCCAGATTGTGTACATTCATAAGGCTTCTCCCCAGTATCAATTTTCAGATGGCGAGTAAGTGTTGACCACTGCCTACAGGCTTTGCCACATTGTGTACATTCATAAGACTTCTCTCCAGTATGAATTTTCTGATGTCGAGTAAGGTGTGAGGTCAACCTAAAGGCTTTGCCACATTGTGTACATTCATAAGGCTTTTCTCCAGTATGAATTTTCTGATGTCGAGTTAGTGATGTCTGATGCCTAAAGGGGTTCCCACATTGTGTACATTCATAAGGCTTCTCTCCAGAATGAATGTTTTCATCTCGAGTAAGGTGTAAGGTCAACCTAAAGGCTTTGCCACATTGAGTACAATCATAAGGTTTCTCTGCAGTATGAACTGTCTGATGGCACCTAAGGGTTAAGGACGGTGTAAATGTTTTCCCACATTGTGTACATTTATAAGGCTTCCTTCCAGTATGAATTGTCTTGTAATGTTTGAGAACCACCTAAAGGCTTTGCAACATTTTCTGCATTCATAAGACTCCTCTCCCGTATGAATTTTCTGAGCTTGTGTGTGGTTTGACGACCTCCTGAATGCTTCTGAACATTCCCTACACATAGGAGAGTTTTCACCAGTATGAATTCTGTCATGCTCAGCAAGACTATAGGACTCTCTAAATTCATTGTCACATGCACTACATTTGAAAAATTTCTTTCCTGTATCAATTTTCTGATGATCATTAACATTTGAGGACTGGCTAAAGGCTTTAGCACATTCTCTACATTCATCAGAGTTGTGTCCCATGTGCACTGTGTGATGAATAGAAAGGGTTGGTGTTATCGAAAACACTTTGCCACATTCTTTACAAATTTCAGTCTTCTGTCCAACATAACTTTTTTTATGTAGAGTTACACCTGAGATCCAGTTACCTGTTTTAGCACAGTCTTCAAATTTATGTTCTTTGCTGGGACCTCTTTTGTTAAGAGTATTGAAATTTGATATTTGATTGGAGCATTTCCTGCATGTTAAATATTTGCAAACATTCTTTCTGACAGCTATATTCGTTTGTTCAGTGCTATTTGAGCATTGCTTTAAGCATTGGACATTATGACTTTGCTTGTTTGTCTTCTTCTCAGTAGGAACAACCTGATGAGTATTGTGAACTGATGTTTTGTCAAAGACTTCTCCACCATCATAATGGCTGTCTGCAAGCTGACTCTTTGGCTGGAGTTTAGAATTTGACTCATGGATACAACTCTTCCAATGTTCACTGCATTGACTACCTCTGTAATCATCACACACACTCTGGGAAACATTGAACACAGAAAGGCTTTTAGTGACATACATAATTTCATTAAGCATGTAAACTTATTCCTAAATAATCATGCTGTGATCCCTATAAAACTGTTGGTTGTATTAAAAATTATACTCAAGTTCAAATATATATTATGCAGAGGAATGAAAGAAAACATCATTTCTGCAAAAGTACAGTATTTTCACAAGAAAGGAAATGTCAAATTGATCATATTTAACCTTTCTACATGCATTCTAAATGATTACATTGTACAAATTAGTGACTGAAACCTCATGCTCACTCTACATTTCAAACAATTCAAATGATTACCAACACCACAACTTATGAGATATCTTAGATTTTCCAGAAGGTCTTTAGAAAAGGGTGGTGAATCTCAGTTCTACTATGGACCACTTCAGCCTCATCATTCCCTTCAGTGGGCTGCATGTACTTTTAGGACCATGTGAATGTTACTATTCTAATGTAGGGGCAAGGAGTTTGGCGATGCCTCCAGGTAGGAAGAAGGTTCTGTGTTGGAGAAAAGAAGGTCGAGGGCCAGATTCAGCCTGGAGATCTTGTGTTTGCCATGTGTGCTTTAGAAGAATATGTTCAGCGAGAATAATATTTTCAGTCTTCCTATTTGGAAATACATTGGTCTGTAAAGGTATCTGATTTACAGTGGAAGTTTCCCCAGATTTGTAATATTTTTCACATCTTACATAACCATGATTTTTCATGAATCATTTTTAAAGTTAGTTTTCTCCAGTCAATCATCCTTTCTTTTTTGTCATAAACTTCCTTATCAGTATCAATGGCACAGCCCTCATATCTTACCAGTGTTTCTTCAAAAAATAGTTCTTCTATTTCTGACCTTTCCAGGAAGTACTGGTTCTCTGTAGATGACACAGCTGATAGACACAAAAGAAAGGTTCACAGGTATGACACACTGGTGAATGTACATTGATCTTACAAGGAATTTTTAAACAAATCACAGTTTTGAGTACTTCAAATCACTTAAATACTTGCAGGAGGATGAAGTGTGGTGCAATGACAAAATGTCACAAAAAAGGGGGAATAATGGCTGTTTACTCTCATAAAACACTGTGCTCATCTCCCTTGACACACAATAGAAATAGAGTAAATAAACTCCACATTCCCATTGTTTCCAGACACATAGTGTCCAGTGTATTCAATCATCTCACTGTTGTCCTCCCTGTTCCCAATACATGTTTCAGTTGTGCAGGACACACAGTGCTCAGACACCACATTGTGAACGCATTACAGTGCACACTAAAAAGAAAGGGTAATAGTTGAAATAACATAGACCAGTGCACTGAAGACCAATATCAAGCATAAAAAGATATCATGGGCTTTGAAAAAGAAACAGGCATGATATAAATCTTGCAACCCAGAAACACTCAGAAACAAACACCCACCACGTTTCCCCCTGAAATTAGAGTTTAAACTAGGGGTGAATGTTATTTCTTTTTTTTTCCCGGGAGAAAGCAAGCTCATAAAGCATAGTTCTTTACAGTTATGAAACTCAACAATTATATCAACTAATATTTTTGGAAGTTTAACCTTGTTTAAGCACCAAATCACTAAACAAAAGCTTCTTTTTCAACACAAAAGTATTGTTCCTTAATTTCTATTTTCAGCAGACATTTCAATTCTTTCCAGTGGAACCAAAGCCTCTAGAACCCGATTCTGTGTCATCTGTACCTTCAACCTCCTCTATTTCTGGATAATAAATCAATTCACAAATGAAGTGTGCAATGCCATCATGTTTTTTAACTTCAAACTTTCCTTTGCCAAAATTGAGCAGTAGAACACCAACAATTCCTCTGTAATCTTCATTTATGACATCAGCTGCTACATCTACGAGGCCGTTTGTATCCAATCTAGAATGTGCAGCTACCCTTCCATAAAACCCAGCAGCAGAGTGATATGAATGATAGATTTTACAAGGGCTTTCTACATTGGTTGCAGAGTGTAATTATTGGCACTGTGTAGGTTATAGCCAGCCACCCAACCAGACCCCTTGGTTGGGGTGGTGGGGCAACCCTGGTGCATTATTAATGAGAGTGTGCACCGCCCTCCTCTCCAGGTTGGTACCATTTTTTGGACCAGATGGTGCACATCTCTTCAGAGCACAGTATAAAAGGGAAGTACGCAAGCACAGCTGGCCACAAAGGAACGGAAAGGACTGAATCAAATCATGTCAAAAATTACATTCAATTCAGAAAAGCTACTTTTGAAAATTGTATTTATCTGGGGAGAAAAGAGAGAGGATGGTGAGAGAGATCAATGGGAAGTTGCCTCAGACATGCCCCCTACTGGGAACATGGCCCACAAGCCAGGAATGTACCCTAACTGGCAATCAAACCAGGAATCTTGGCTTTGAAAGCTGGCAGTCAAGCCAGTGACCTATGACATGTGGGGCCAACATAGAAAAGTTTATATCCGACGTACAGTGAATACAAATTCAGCCATGGAGAAAGAGAAAATAAAGACTACTTCTGTGACTCAAAAGACCAAACAGCCATTTACCAGTAGAAAAGCACAGAAAGAAGCAATGAAAAGAATAAGGGAAAACATAAAGGAATGTGAATTTAAATTTCATGGCAGTTGATGTATGGCTCATTCATATTTGAATCATGTCCCACAATGATTAAGGTCTGATCTTTTTTTGTTGTTGTTGTAAAGGCACAGGTTAATCATTGCGTCTAGCATAGTGCCTATCAAATAGAAGAAATTTATTACATGATTTCAAATGATGAATGAGCAATTCATTATTTATGCCTCTATACCATGCAACCGAGAAATAAATGTACATTTAATCAGATAAATTAGACATGTTTTTTAATTTGTTTAATTATTAAACTATTTGCCTGAAATGGCCTTCAATACAGCGCCTTGTAACTTAATCATCTGTTCAAACTGCAAAGCAAGATTATTCATTCATTCTTTATTTTTTAAAATAATTTTTTAATTTAATTCTTGTTCAAGTACAGCTTTCTGTCTTATATTCCCAACCCTGCCTGCCCCCCGCCCCATGCTCCCCACCTCCCTCCCATTTCCACCCGCCACCCTTAGTTATTGTCCATGTGTCTTTCATACTTGCTCATGTGAGTCCATCCCCATTTCCCCTAGGATTTTCTCCCCTCTCCCCTCTGGACCCTGTCAGCCCGTTCCCTATTTCAGTGTCTTTGGCCATATTTTGCTTGCTTCATTGTTTTGTTTAGATCCCTGTTAACGGTGATATAAGTGCTGATCTTAAAACTCTCATTTATTTTTCCAATATGTAAATAAATGCTAAAAAGTCAATCAACAAACTTTGAAGAACTAATGATTTAAAAGGAATCACCCTGGAAAACCAGCAGTGATAATGACTGACTGAGAGTGAGAGATGCTGGAGTCCAAGTCTTTCTCTTAAAGGGCCTGATGCAGAGCTGCAGCTACTCACAGGCTCTGACCTTAAGCCTGGGGAGAGCAGATTGAAAGCTGCTAGAGACATTCAGGGAGGTACTCAACTCTCTGGCTTCAGGGCTGAGACTGGATAGGCAGCATTCTCCTACACAGATGTCACCTGAGGCCCTTCTTCCCTTGCAGAACTCTCCCAATAAAAGAGCTAGAAGGTGCTATATGTGAGTCCCCACCTACCTGGCGAATGCTACAGACCTGTCCTAGTGATACCCCAAGATCTTCCAAGACTCCACTTCAGAAATCCCCCAAGCCATATCCAGTGGCTTTTCCATACTAATGGCCCCTCTTGCCTCATGATGCAGACCCTTCTAAATCTCTCAAAGAAGGTGGATAGGCCCTTTGCATGCTCTATATTTCTGACTCAGTAGCTGAGGAAAAACAAAAGAACACTTTCTTTCTACCTTTTTATTGGTGTTCAAATGAAGCTGTCTCCATTTACCCTCCAAGTCTCTGACACAATAAAATTATCCCCACTTCTCTCCATCGTTCCTACCAACTTCAGTTTTTTCCATGTGTCCTCTTTTTATTTAATTGTTGTTTGAGTACAGTGTTTTGGTTTTTGTCCCATCACAGCCCACCCCACCCCTCCCCAATCACTCTCATTTCCACTCCTCCATAGTTTTTGTCCATGTGACCTTTATACATGTTCCTGAAAACTCTTGCCCTCTTTCTCCTCATCATTTCCTCCCAAGTCTCTTCTGGTTACTGTCTGTTTGCTCTTTATTTCAATGTTTCTGTTTATATTTTGCTTGCTTGATTGTTTGTAGGATTCATTTCCTCTTATAGGTGAGATCGTATCGTATTTGTCTTTCACCACTTGGCTTATTTCATTACCATAATGCTCTCCAGATCCACCCATGCTGTCCCAAATCCCAGGAGCTACTTCTACACTAAGAAACCTGAAACACAAACTGAAAAGTACCTATGAACCCCAATGCTAATAACACCATAATTTACAATAGTCAAATGCTGGAAGCAACCTAAGCCCCCATGAGGAAATGAATGAATCAAGAAACCATAGTACATTTGAACAAGCACAAGGACATTCTGAAGTGAAACAGAAAACTAGATTGTCTCAATACCATATGATATCAACGTTAACAGGAATCTAAACAACAACACAAACAAGCAAGAAAAATAAGACCCATGACACTCAAATATGGAACAGGCTGACAGGGTCCATAGGGGAGAGGGGACAGAATCATAGAGGAAAAGAGGATGGACTCTCAAGAACAAGTATAAAGGACACATGGACAATAACGAAGGTGGGAGGCAGAAATGGGAGGAAGGTGAGGAGCACTGGTGAAGCAGGGGTGGGAATATAAGACAGAAAACTGCACTTGAACAAGAACTAAATAAAATACAAAATTAAAAAAAAAAGACAACTAGACTGTCTCAATTTGTGGAGGTGCATTGCGCTGCAAGAGAATCAAAGAGTCTAAACTTCAAAGGGATTTGTTTGCAACCCCCAGAGGGTTAAAAATTGTAAGTTCAAAAACATGACATCTGGCCACAGGGTTACTGTGATATCTGCATCATATTCCAGGATCTCAACCACTTCCTTCATGAATGCCATTTTTTCCTCAAGAATGGAAAAAAAAAAGGGCTTAATGTACAATTCTTCACCAACGTGTGCAGATTTTCCCAGGTCCTCAAAGCAATGACAGAGGAGCCAGACTATGGAGGCCATTAAAATCTAAAAATGAGTTAACTGTATACAATGCACACTTTTTAAAGATTGTATTATTTATTTTTAGACAGGGAGGGCTTAGGTTGAAACTAGTAACAGAAAAACACAGGTCACTGCAGTGTAAATAGAATTCAGAAAACATGTAGGAGCATGACACACTGTTGGACACCAGCTGGCCCTCTCTGACAGGAACACATACAAACCTGCCTTTTCAAAATCCTTTCTCCTGAAGCACAGCTTCTCATAGCATGCCTGAAAGTCTGGCTTCCTCTGTCACCACTGGGTTTCTCACCTGTGACATCTGTATCTCCATTTCCACCTACCTGGGGGGGCGGATATGGACTTTTTTCTGCAAATATCCCAGAGGTCCTTCATTTGCTCCAAAAATGTGACCAGGACTGGCTTAGAAACAACAAGACCTGTGAACAAAATAATAATTATTATTTTTAATAATGTCTCCAATTCCAATCCATTTTGAACTCAGGAAAAAGAGCTGTGGAAAATTTAAAATATTCTAAAAGATCATTTTCCAAAATCCTGTCTCCTCATAGTGCCTTAATCATTCTAATAACATGTAAATATTTCAGATAATGAGCTGCAAAGGACTGCAGTTCTCAAAGCCTTTATTTTCTCCATGAGATAACCTCCAAATCCTCCCTTGTGAGCATCAATCTGAAAGTCTACCATACAAAGTGGCGTCCCCAAAAGATGTGAAATAGAAAGAAATCCTGAGGTGGGGAGTAGAAACTCTGAAGGAAATCATTCTCACCCAGGGAGACCAGGTTGCTATAGTTTTCCAACATCACATCCGAGTACAATTTCCGCTGACCTGCGTCTAGACACTCCCACTCCTCTCGAGAAAAATCTACTGACACGTCCTTGAAGGTTAAGAATGGCTGATGATAAAAGAAAAGGACAGGAATAATTTTCCACAATACACAGGAGAGATCTCACTGTCATCTAACATGAAAGCTGGTAGAATTGGTTTTTACCTAGGACATATCTTGCATCATTCAGTAATGCCACTTTGACCCTCTAACACTCTCCAAAGTATTTGGTAACACAAAGAACTGATGATAATACATGTGTCTACAAATCCACTGCAAAGACATTACTTTTCATGAAAATAAACTTTAAAATGTAGGAACACACACAGGTATACTGATTGCTGAGTGTTGTATTTCTATCATTCAGAATCAGCTATGGATACTTCTCAGCTACAAAAGCATGATGAGCTGCAACTGTAAGAAACTTCTTTAGGTTTCATTCAGACAGCAAACAATGGACTTTTGCAAAAATGCAGATTCTGATTCAGGAGTTGTGGGTGAGGCCTATGTTTCCACATTTTTTCAGAAGCTCACTTGCTTAAGTATGTTTTATTGATTATATTCTCATAATTATCCCATTTTTCTCCCCTTTATCCCCTCTTGCCCTGAAACCCGCCTCCCTCCATAACTCCTACAATAGGTTCATTTCCATGGATCATTCGAAAGAGTTCTATGACTTTTCCAGATCCTATACTATTTTCAATTCTCCCTATGTATGTTATACCCATCATTTATGCTTCTTATTCCCTGTACCTTCGCCCAGATTCTTCCACTAACTCCACCCAGTACACAACTGTCCATATGATCTCCATTTTGGTTATGGTGTTCCTGTTCTGGTTATTTTCTTATTTTCCTTTTGGTTTTGTATTTACAGGTTCAGTTGTTAAAAGTTGTGAGTTTGTTATCATTTCACTCTTTATGGTTTTGATCATCTTCTTTTTCTTTTTTTGCCTTTATTCCCCTTTATTGTTATTTTTCAATATAATTTTTATTTAATTCTTGTTTAAGTACAGGGATCATCTTCTTTTTCATAGAGAAGTGCATGGAACATTTCTTATGAGGGCTTGGTGATAATCCACTCCTTTAACCTGACCTTATCTGGGAAGCACTTGACTTGTCCTTCCATTCTAAATGATAGTTTTCCCCCTTAATTAATCTGGGATGAAGGTTCCTGCCTCACCTGACTTTGAATAATTGTTTCCAGCCCCTTGTGGTCTGCAAAGATTTTTAGAAGTCAGCTGACAGTATTATGTGAACCCCTTTGTAGCTAACTCTCCTTTGTGATCCTTCTTTTAAGATTCTATCCTTACCTTTTATCTTTGGTAATGGAATTTTTATGAGCCTTGGTGTGTTCCCCCTTGGGTGCAACTTCTTTGACTCTGTGAGGTTCCCTCACTTGCACTTCTATTTTATTCGCCACACTGGTAAGTTTTCCTTCTTTACTTTTCAAATCATTTTTCCATTTTGTGCTCTTCCTCTTCTCCTTCTGGCAACCCTATGATTAGAATGTTGGAGATTTTAAAGTTCTTCCAAAGCTTACTCAGCCTCTCCTCATTTTATTCAATTCTGGTTACTTCATTCTATTCGAGATGAGTGTTTGTTTCTTCTTTCTGTTCCAAATTTTTGATTGCAGTCCTAGTTCCTTTCATTTCACTGTTGGTCCTCTGTATATGTTTCTGTATGTCATTCTGTATAGCCTGCACTTCTTCCTTTTGAAGCTCTACTCAGCCATGTCTGTGAGCATCCTGATTACCAATGTTTTGAATCCTGCATCTGATTGGTTGGCTATCTCTTTGGCACTTAGTTCATTTTTAAAGGATTTCTTTTTACAGATTGTGTAGGGAGGGAGACAGAGAGTAAGAGAAAAACAAATGTTTGGTGGCCTCTTGTGTGGCTAATATGGGAAACTAGCTGGCAACGAAGGTGCGTGCCCTCACTGGGTATTGAACCATCAACTCTTTGGTTCACAGGGTGGCACTTCCTCCACTGATGCACAGCACTCAGGCATCTTTTGCCAGAATGTTGCGCTCCTCCTTCATTTGGGCTATTATTCTTTATCTAACTGCACCTGTTACGTTCCTAGGTGTGGAGCTATAAATATTTGTCAGTGCAGGGCCACCCACCTTGCTGTGTTGTGGTGCTGTGTGTGAGGTAGTGTTCAGAGAGAAAATAATCCTGCTTGCTCATCTCCCACACAGCTTTCAATCAAGTCTCCTGATACCATCAAGCAAATTGCCCTTTCTGGTCATGATTCTGTGGTGAGTGGGCTTGTGTAACTCCTAGGATCCCATGGAATCCTGCAGCAGACTCTTCTGTAAGACTGGGTGTTTCTCCTGCAGCTGCACTTCCACAGGTTTTTATAGCCAGAGGGTTTTTGTCTTCAGTTTCACATGCTGGAAGCCTAAATTATTCTGTGTGTATTGTTCCCATGTTACTCTTCTGGTGTATGTGCACATTAATGTAATACCACTTGGTTCACCAAATACCACCGCAGCTCACCAGCCCACCAGCACCTGGCCCACAGAAAAGTTTAGCCAGCTGCCTCCTTGCTGCACATCATCTCCACCCCAACTTGGTATCTCTGACCCTCCTAGCAGTTTGAATGAATGTTTCTTCTGTAACTCCTTGATTGTCAGACTTTCATTACAGTTAAATCTCTGATATTTGTGGTAGTTTGTTGTTTTTAAATTGGTGGCTATCCTTCCTTTGTTTGTGCAAAAAAAGCAATGCACATCTACCTATGTCTTCATCATGGCCGGCAGAGACAAGCTCACTTTTTACTAATGAAACCACCATCTATGATCCACCTGCCACACTTCTCACTAGCACATAATGGAGACACTGAAAAAAATCACACACATGCTTTGCACCTTAGCATATGTTAGAAAATTTACTTTTCCAAAGAAGTACCTACATAGCAGCCAGAATTTCATTTGAAAATTTTCATAGTTATTTTGAGAAGAAAATTATTCTTCATATTGAAATATTTTCTGAAACATACAGTAAAAGATGGACCTTTAGTTTCATTCAAAACTTAAGCTATGATCTTCAAACTATCATAGCCAATTTCACACAGAGACCTCATGGATATTCACTGCTCTGTATGTAACTGAACAGAATGAAAAGAGTAAACTTAACAAAAGAGAAAACTAAGTAACTCAATCATTAACATTTTATGCACACAGTCAGACATACATGTACATATGGAAACTAGGTGTAAATGAAAAGAAATAGAACATACAATTTCTATATCAATATACATCAAGGTTATTTTGTGATTCTGTAACTCTGGTGAATCTCTCTGTGAAAGATGCCCTTTGCATTTTATAAACACAATAAAGAGAAACACACACATAATGATGGAAAAGAAGTTAAAAGTATAGTATCTTAGTTCATGTGTGACTGTTCTCTTTCATTAAAAATGTCTTTGTATCATGAGTGGTGAAATAAATCTTACCAATTTATCTAAATTAAACACACATTTATAGCATGATTCCTGTAAAATTACCTGAAAATATGAAAGGTGATAATGTAGGGTACATGTGTGACATGAGTGTGCAGTGTAACAAACTTTCACAGGAACAAGGCCTCACTGATTAAATCCTCCTTGTCAAGTTGCCAATGATATCTATGAAATAAATATACGGCCTTCATTTCCCAAGGCAAACAGAAGTTAAAAAGACAACAAAACTGTTCAGATGACCTGTGATAGTTTTTTCACACCCCTCAATAGTTCCCTGTCAGACTACTAATAATGATAAAGGAAAAACTATTAACTCTACACTGAATAGAACATCTCAGTCAAGTGACTATCAGGTGGATTGGATCCATCCATATCCAGTGACTTAGGNAAAAAAAAAGACAACTAGACTGTCTCAATTTGTGGAGGTGCATTGCGCTGCAAGAGAATCAAAGAGTCTAAACTTCAAAGGGATTTGTTTGCAACCCCCAGAGGGTTAAAAATTGTAAGTTCAAAAACATGACATCTGGCCACAGGGTTACTGTGATATCTGCATCATATTCCAGGATCTCAACCACTTCCTTCATGAATGCCATTTTTTCCTCAAGAATGGAAAAAAAAAAGGGCTTAATGTACAATTCTTCACCAACGTGTGCAGATTTTCCCAGGTCCTCAAAGCAATGACAGAGGAGCCAGACTATGGAGGCCATTAAAATCTAAAAATGAGTTAACTGTATACAATGCACACTTTTTAAAGATTGTATTATTTATTTTTAGACAGGGAGGGCTTAGGTTGAAACTAGTAACAGAAAAACACAGGTCACTGCAGTGTAAATAGAATTCAGAAAACATGTAGGAGCATGACACACTGTTGGACACCAGCTGGCCCTCTCTGACAGGAACACATACAAACCTGCCTTTTCAAAATCCTTTCTCCTGAAGCACAGCTTCTCATAGCATGCCTGAAAGTCTGGCTTCCTCTGTCACCACTGGGTTTCTCACCTGTGACATCTGTATCTCCATTTCCACCTACCTGGGGGGGCGGATATGGACTTTTTTCTGCAAATATCCCAGAGGTCCTTCATTTGCTCCAAAAATGTGACCAGGACTGGCTTAGAAACAACAAGACCTGTGAACAAAATAATAATTATTATTTTTAATAATGTCTCCAATTCCAATCCATTTTGAACTCAGGAAAAAGAGCTGTGGAAAATTTAAAATATTCTAAAAGATCATTTTCCAAAATCCTGTCTCCTCATAGTGCCTTAATCATTCTAATAACATGTAAATATTTCAGATAATGAGCTGCAAAGGACTGCAGTTCTCAAAGCCTTTATTTTCTCCATGAGATAACCTCCAAATCCTCCCTTGTGAGCATCAATCTGAAAGTCTACCATACAAAGTGGCGTCCCCAAAAGATGTGAAATAGAAAGAAATCCTGAGGTGGGGAGTAGAAACTCTGAAGGAAATCATTCTCACCCAGGGAGACCAGGTTGCTATAGTTTTCCAACATCACATCCGAGTACAATTTCCGCTGACCTGCGTCTAGACACTCCCACTCCTCTCGAGAAAAATCTACTGACACGTCCTTGAAGGTTAAGAATGGCTGATGATAAAAAAAAAGGACAGGCATATTTTTCCACAATACACAGGAGAGATCTCACTGTCATCTAACATGAAAACTGTTAGAAGTGGATTTCACATAGGAGATATCCTGCATCATTCAGGAAGGCAGTTTTGACCCTCTAACACTCTCCAAAGTATTTGGTAACACAAAGAACTGACGATAATACATGTGTCTACACATCCACTGCAAAGACATTACTTTTCAGGAAAATAAACTTTAAAATGTAGGAACACACACAGGTATACTGATTGCTGAGTGTTGTATTTCTATCATTCAGAATCAGCTATGGATACTTCTCAGCTAGAAAAGCATGATGAGCTGCAACTGTAAGAAACTTCTTTAGGTTTCATTCAGACAGCAAACAATGGACTTTTGCAAAAATGTAGATTCTGATTCAGGAGTTGTGTGTGGGGCCTTTGTTTCCACATTTTTTCAGAAACTCACTTACTTAAGTATGTTTTATTGATTATATTCTCATAATTATCCCATTTTTTCTCCCCATTCCCCCCCTCTTGCCCTGAAACCAACATATCAAGTTGCCAATGATATCTATGAAATTAATATACGGCCTTCATTTCCCAAAGCAAACAGAAGTTAAAAAGACAAGAAAACTGTTCAGATGACATGTGATAGTTTTTTCACACCCCTCAATAGTTCCCTGTCAGACTACTATTAATGATAAAGGAAAAACTATTAATCCTACACTGAATAGAACATCTCAGTCAAGTGACTATCAGGTGGATTGGATCAATCCATAACCAGTGACTCAGGCATACAGAAGAACATGTTCTGATTGGTGTGACACTACTGTCGAAATACAGAAATGAGAAAGTCATTATCTGAAAATAATCATAAGTAAACATTCACATTTTCTAATGTCAATCTACCTGTACCTCTTATGTTCAGTACACACATTGTGTATTTAAATAGCAAGACTTCCTTATCAAGTCAGCGACAATGTCTATTCTACTGACTCTCGTTTTTCAGAACAGGGTTTCTCACTAGAAAATCTGCACTCACTTACCTCTTATGTACAGAGGTGATGCTGCAGCCACATGAACTGAAACATATATCCCGTCTCCACCAATACCCGAGCCTCTGAGACCATCCCAGCAAATATATTGTACATGGCTGCATTCCACCTTCCATCTTTCACTCAGAAGATGTGTTCCCTTTTTGATGGTTACTAATTAAAGGAAGGGATTCTTGACCTTGGGCAGCATATATAACGATAATGGACAGAGGGCCCTGGCACATAGACATTAGGAGTGTACACAAACTACTGTCCTTGACAAACATAAATAGAAATTGATACTAGTACAAAAATACAACCTCACTACCCAACAACATGAAAGAAAAGAAATGAAGGTTCCTGGTTCTTAAGTCAATCATATTAGGAGGAAAATCAAGCACAGCCTCAGATGCAGGGGCAGGACACATCCTTTACCTGAGAAGCTGCCATATCCTCCTGGTACTCTTGCTCCTCCTCCTCTGGGTTGTTCTTAGGAGACCATATGCTGAGGAGTCAAAGTAGCATTGTGAGAATGTGTCTTCAAAGGCATAGCCCTTTAATCTAATCCCACCACAATCACTGGCAGAAGGACCTGGGAAACTTGAAAGACACACACTCTCATCTCCTTTCTCATGAGGAGGCAACATAATGAGCAGCTACATGGAGACCACACTGAGTTTGTTTTTCTGCATTCCTGTCCTCTCTCCCCTCATAGAAGTCCACAAACTGCTACACCAATAAGAACGTGTGTTGCTCTCCTGAACATCGCATCCAAGGGAGCAGTCTATAATCTCCCCTGAGCAAAGCCTGCTCTCTACACTCACAGATACATTCCACAGTCCTCCTTCCAATCACTGGGTTCACCTGAGCATCTCCTGGGGCTAATCATTCCACAAGAATGTCCCACCCAGAGAAGTTGTGGTCTGAGAGGGAGCTCAGCTGATGTCACTTCTCCTCAGGTGATCCAATAACAACCCAAAGGGTTACAGTTGACCTGTAAATAGCCTGCGGAACCCATTGAGATCAAAGCCCTACTTCGCATCCAGAATCTGCCCTGCTGCCACTGCACTTGCTTTCACAAATCCTCCAAACCGCTCTCCCTATCTCCAGTGCATCTTATTAAACTCTGAGGATATCTAAGGGGACTTCAGCACACCTGAACCGTGGGGAGTAATTCGTGTTCCATGGTCCGGGAACTGAGAAGTGCACAGATTGGTAGCTCTATTTGACTTGTGACATCAAATGCTGAGGAGTGGGCTGGCTAGCCAGGCAATGTCTCTCTGCAGAAAATTCACAACAGAATGGCGGAGAAACCTTGGGCAGGAAGACCTCAGAGTTTCCTCGAAAATTGGCCCTCCAACCCGCAGCCAAGGCGTGAGAGTGTGGGGATGACCCCCCTGTACTCTAGACTCACCATTGTGGAGTCACAGCGGCGAGAATTTTAACCAAAGTAGCCAACCTCGGGCTTCCCCTGCACAGGAATGTGGACTCACAGGATCGGTATCAATGGGAAACACCAGTCAAAAGAATATTCACCCGAAGACTTTGGCTCTATTACTACTTCACAGAGCCTCAAAGACTGCTCATGCGCACTCTATGTGCCTTCACAGGGGTGGGAGTCTGAGTGGAGCACTTCCGGCCATGGGCGGTGTCTAAATACAGGCCTGGGGATGGTGGAGACCTGAGTGGCTGAGCTGGGAAGACGTCCCCGTGTTGGGGCCAGGACTACCCCCTACATGTTTCTCCTTGCTTATATACTTTCTGTGAACACTCCAGTTTACTTCGGGACCATCTTGTACCGCTTCTACATAATTATAAAATTTGTGAGATTTCCGTCAAAAATGAAGATTGTGATACTCCCATTAATTTTCTATGATTCTTTGACACACTATATTTTTAATCTTTCTCTTACCTTTATATTTACCATATTTTAGTACTGTGTGACTCTGAATTCAATGTATTACCAAAGTCATTAGGGCCCAGCTGGTGTCCATAATACTAATGGATGTGGTGGAAAATCCTACAATTTGGTGACCAGGAGTGTCAAATTGTAGTGTGAGTGGGATCATATTAGGCTCACTAAAGGGGTCAAAGAGGATGGAAAACCCACTAGAAATACTGCTCTCCAACAGAAGAGCAAAACTGCATTGTTCCTTTATAAGAATAGTCTGACTATCAAAAGAACATCACACATGCTTTAAACATGCACAGAGTGCTATAGCAAGACAAAACATTTTGTGGGCCTCCAAGGAATTATGGATGAATTTGACATGAATTCCAGTGATACAGAAAGTTTATTAAGAAGTCCTACCTACTCATGACTCCACTAACAAATGAATATAAACTTCTAATTGGACTCTTCAGGTTCAAACCACTTTGTGGAGTCCGCCTCCATGTTCAGAGAAAAAAAAGGCAGCAATAACACTTCAATATTTTTTCATTCAGTACAAAAAGTTGGTAACCATAGGACTCTGGCCCACAAGAAGTGGACAGTGTTTCTGGGCAGAATGTAGCTCAAGGACCTATTTTGGGGGATCAGAGGGAGGAATGATCCTTTCCTTGACTCTAGATGCCCTGAGAATAAATATCTACCCCTTCTATTTCCTGTCCCTTATTGTACCTACTCACCTCTAGTAGGAAGCATAACTTCCTCCTGAAATAAGCAGTTTCCCCCACCTTCTTTCTTTTAAAATGATTTTATGTATTTATTTTTTAGAGAGGTGAAGGGAGACAGAAAGGAAAGGAGAGAAACACCAGTGGGTGGTTGCCTCTCACATGCCTCCTACTGGGGACCTGGACTGCAACTCAGGCATGTGCCTTACTCTGAGAATTGAACCCCTAACTCTTTGATTCACAGGCTGGCATTCAGCCGTGAGCCACTCCAGACAGAGCCAAATAAATACTACTGATATGTTTTAAAATATTTCCTTCATGTTTTCCCACTCTGAATGCCTTCAATTTCTAATTTTTCCTCTTTTTCTCATGATGGTTCATCCTCATCTTCCTCTTTTTACTTCTCTTTCTTCCTTTTAATTGGATAATATTATAGTCATATTTTTTGTTAATTTCATCAGGTTACAGTGAGTGTTATGATACAACTTTGTGCAAAAGTAAACAATACAACAATGTATATATTTCAAAATAGCACTTTGTGTGGAACATAAATGCTCCCTTTTTAACTACCTACACCCAGCATTTCTAGAAATACATGTCTGGCTTTTGAGGTTTATTCCACTGTCTTTGTGCTTCTCAGTCTTCCCTGAGAAAAGAAGGATAGTTCCCCATCCCTACTACATTGTGTGTACAGTAAGGAATGGAAGTCATTTAAGTTAACTAGACTCTTTCTTCAACGGGCCTGAGGGCCATGTTCTACCTTTAGAGTGTGCCAGGGTTTTCACTTTTACTTCAAGAGCACCCCTAAATTATTTCCTAAAGTTCAATTTAGGACTGAGGGATGAGGCAGAGTTCCACTCTCGAAGTCCTTCCTGCAAATGAGTTCCTTCATTTCTGAAGCCAGGACTATTGAAATATGGTGTTAAGTGCACTGGAAAAGTTAAAATCATCTATCAAAGAAACATATTTATTATTTTGGATTGGAAAAATTTATAGGTATAATACATTGAATGTCCTAATGTTAAAACTGCTAATGTCCACATTGAGAAAGAAAACGATACACATAGTTTTAACATGCAATCTGAACATGAAGAAATGCTAAACAATAGGCTGTATATTACCATGGTAAATAGTGCAAAATGGATTCCCCCCAAAATAATCTAAAGAAAGGGCAATTTTAAACTCTAAAATACAATATAGCATTGAGAATAGAAAAAAGTCAGGAAAAGAGTTTCAAAACAAAATGCTTTTCCTAATAGGGTCCCAAGTCCCAGCTTTTCTCTTGGAGATAATTCAAGTCCAAACTGCATGAAGTTACCACCTTCCAATTCTTACAAATTGTGTTCTCAAATATACTAGAGACAAGCGTCAGTGAGATGATGGCAATGAAAATCCTAGCACACCATTCGTGGGCATGTAAATTGTTGAATCTACTCTAGAATGAATGTAAACATCCCCTCGTTACTTTAGACAGGAAAGCCATTTGCTCAAGACATCCCACTTAGGACACATGGACATGAACTAAAGGGAAAGAATGAGGGTAGGAGAAGGTTGCAGGGTTGAGGGTAATGAAGAGAAAAAAGGGGATAAGTACAAGCGCATAATCAATAAAATATTTTTAAAAAAGATTTCCCAGTCACAAAAAGTATCCAAAAAATTGAATCTCTGCCTAAAAGACCCATACACATTTATTGGACCATCATTCTCAAAGGCCAACACAAGAACAACCAGGATGATTTACAATGTATCCGTACTTCAATATTATTTCACGTACGAAGAAATTAGAATGGAATACGTATTATACAACCATACAAGAAATAAATGTTGCCTTTTACCTATATCCATGAACTGTTTAGAGCATTCTGCTAAATGAAATAAAGGAGAGGTAGGCAAAAATGTATAATTACCCTTCTATTTGTATAATCCAACATAAGAAAGACTAGAGAGTCTGGTCAAGATTCCAGAGAAGGTAAATAATATACTCAAATGCTCCATAAGCACATCAGAAGTAAAACTAAGCTACAGAACAACCATCATTCATAAACCACCTGAAATCTCGCTGAAGAGCAGTCCCAGAAATAAGCAAATAAAATGTACATGGAAATAGGTAGAACGAGCAGAGACATAAAAATTGTTGCTGCCACTGACACCCAGCCATGTGATCTTTAAAAACTGGGAGAAATAACTGGGCTGTGGAAATTTCCCCTGAAGAATGACATGCATCCTAGCCCCACAAAGGTATCCCCTGATGTCCATGCCACTGGTGGAAAGACAAATCCCCATAAACTCTGGCTTTGGAAACCAGTGAAGGATTGGTAGACATAGATGGCAGGTACCTGGAGACCCATGAGTTCCCTTTAAATGGCATAAGCACAAAATTAGAAAGCCTCAGTCACCGTGAGCTTTGAAATCCTGGCAGGAATTGGACATGCAGAGAGAAAATGAAAGGTCTGGACACATGGTGAGAGTGGGAGGATTCTCTTGAGACAGATGTGATGTCTGAGGTAATTGCTTCCATTCTGAAAGTATGTCCGCCACTAACATGAGACTCAGTAGAATGGGCACCATAACTGTATCTCCTACCACATGCCTACAGCTAGTAGCTCTACTATCCTGACTCCCTGATATGTTGCCCTTGCCCCACCAAGTCTCCAGGATTACCAGAGGTGTTGCATTGGCTATTCCACAACATGTGGTCTCTGTCCCATCATGCTTCAGACATTTGTAATATCTATGAAAAAGGCCACAACTGTCTTCTACATATCCTGTAACACTTGCTGTGTTGTCCTCGGACTGATGCCATCAGCAGCAGGACATGTTGCACAGCTTGTCTTCTTCTGGTCACCTCTAAGACAATCTAAATTAGCAGCCAACTGAAGATCTCTTTGTATCTCATAGGAAGTGGCCTAGAAGGGGGTAAGTGGCAGCACAGGTGGACATCCCAAAGCTAGGACATCTGGCAGACAACTTCACTCCCAACATAGCACCACCCAACCACCTCCTTAAGTAACAAAGTGAAGAAGCAGCCTCTGTGGTTATCTGAGTCATAGTGAAGTAAGTCTAGCTTTGAGGGACTGGCCCCATAAAAGTAGATGTACCACCGCACATGGGGTGAAAGGTCAGTTTTTGCTGTCAGTCCTCATAGTCAACTGACCCAGGTACAAATCCATCCCATTTTGGTGATAGGAAATCAAGCCTAAACTATAATGGGTGTCTGTACACTGCCCACAATGGAAAGGAGAGGACAAGTGAAGCCCCCTGATTTGGTGAAGAGAAAGATTTTGCCAGTGGATTCTATAGGGCACTCAGTACATGAGTCCACTTCACAAAGGGCAAGCAAAATAGCAGCTCTACACAATAAATGGAAGCAAACACAGGGAGGTCACCAAAATTAAGATTAAAAACCTCAACCTAATTGAAAGAAGAGAACTTAGAGACATTGAAATTACAAACAATGTGACACTAACCAGAGGGGAATTGGAGGGGGATAATGGTGGGAAAGTGGGGAAGGGTTTTCAGGAACAGCTATAAAGGACATATGGACAAAACCAAGGGTGGGTGGAATCAGGGGAGGGAGGTGGGAATGACCAGGATGGAGGCGAGTGGTGGGGGGTAAACACTGAGGACTGTACTTCAACAACAATAAAATATATAAGAGAGAAAGGAATGGCCATTTTATTTGTAAAGAAATATGATAATGAATATTCGGTAAGCAAGTAGATGTCAGTACTACACATTTACATTCTAAAATTAATCCAAATTGAAGACTTTGATTCATGTTACATGTCAATTTGTAACAGTATAAAATATTTAAAATGTATTGAAAGATAATATTAGTATATAAAATTAGACTTTGTCGATCTTATTGTCAAAACAATAATAACCAGAACTCTGAAGTTATACTTCTTAGCACTTAAAAAAATTATTTTAGAGTTCTTCAAGAAGAGTTTTCTCCACTTTAAAAAATTAGCATTTGCCTTGCTGGCATAGCTCTGTTGGGGGATACTGGGATGCTAACCAAAGGGTGGCCAGTTTGATCGCCAGTGAGGGCACATGTCTGGGTTGTGGATCAGGTTCTCAGTGGGGACATGTGACAGAAAAAAAAACAACAACATTGATTTTTCTCTCCCTCTCTTACACCTCCCTCCCTTCTCTCTAAAAATAACTAAATAAAATATTTTTAAATCATACTAAAATGGAATTATCATTTGTAAAGCACATCACTTTGGTATTGGATAGTGAGCCACAGTTATATAAAAGACTACAAGAGAAACTGAGTGAGACAGCTTGATTCCCCAGAGATGCTGGAAGACGTACACAGCAGTCCTGCAGTGGCTCCAGTGAGGATGTGGCTGGATGCTGGGAAACTACAGGAGATCCCAGGACACCTGATTTAATTCAGGGTCATGTGCAGAGGACTTTGGGGTTCCGGAGCTAAGGTTACATTGTTCAAAATAAACCAGAAAAAGCAACATCTTCATAAAGTGTGCAGAGATCTTATCTACTGGCCATGTGTGGTGAAAGCCTCAGGTGCAAGGAAAACTGTTGCTCAGATCAGTTGGCAGGAAGTCAGTTCAAGAAGGGACCGCTTATTGTGACTCCGTGAGATGTTATGTACTGTGTGGAATTGCAGCAGAAGATACTGGCAGTTCAAGGCTCCTAGTTACACAAAATAAATTGCATCAATAATGGAGCAGTATTATAAAATAGCTTAGCTGAACCCTTCAAAAAAAAGCACATATCATCTATTGTAATTATTGGAATGCTCCATTAGGTACAATGAAATATATCAATAATGAGGATTTTTTTCACATTACTTTGTGTCTAAGGCAACCAAGGAAATAAAGTGTTACTACCATAACTGCACTGCATTATGGAATGACAAATTGTTATCTATAAACATCAGTGAATTTGGAGATGTAAACACATTCCAGTAAATTCACCTTTATTAAGAAAAATAATCTATTCACACCTTATCTAAATAAAGAATTTCAAAAGAATTGTGTTACCATTTCTGAAACCAGACATGGCAAGCATTGGGGAGTGTTACTTTCCTTGCATATTATAATCCAAGAGCACAGTTTTCTTTGGTTTCTAACTGGAGGCCAACTGTTGAGCAAACGTGACATACAGCACTGTTGTGCACTGACGGATGAACTGTCGATATTCCATCACGTATCACTGATGGCTTTTATATTCCAACCACATTAACTAATATTTAATTATGACTATGATGTGGACAGATCAGGATTTTAACAAAATGACATTTTTCTTAAAGGGAGATTTAGAAAAGTAGTTAAAATTTATATCATTTCTATGTCTTAATATAATGCAAAGTAGCATGACTTCCATTGTAACGTACAATAAAATGCTGAGTAACATAAAACAAACAACTTCATTTGAATTTTTCAATACATTGAAAAATCATGAGATTTTTCACACATTGTACCTTATGTTGTCCTCAACCTATTATACAAATGTAGTCATGAGTGAAGATCACCTAATATACAGGAGTTGACCGGTGGTTAAGGAAACAACAATCACCCCAGTGATTTCACACACAGCAAAAATAAAATCATAGTAGCATTAACTGATAAAAGCCTGGAATCAGTTTAATATTTCCTTCTAAAACATTTCAAATACTGTCAATATACTATAGTTTATATTCTGAGCAATTATACATATCTATTTTTGAATTTTTATTTTTATTTCACTCTTATTCAAGTACAGTTTTCTGTCTTATATTCACAGCCCTGCCCCCCCACCAGTGCAGACATCCATCCCCTCCACATTTTCAAGCACACTGGACAGTAACAATTGCTGTTTTTAAACTTTGTGAAATTTTCTGTACTTATATTCTGCTTTACAGCAATAAAGAATTGAAATGTCTGCTGAAAATAGGAAATGAGGAACAATACTTTTGTCTTAAAAGAGAAGCTTTTCTTTAGTGATTTGGTGCTTAAACAAGGTTTAGCTTCCAAAAATATTACTTGATATAATTGTAGAGTTTCATAACTGTAAGGAACTATGCTTTATGACCTTGCTTTCCCCAGGTTGAAATAAAAGAAATAACATCCACCCGTAGTTTAAACTCTAATTTCGGGGAAAAAAAGTGGTGGGTGTTTGTTTTTGAGAGTTTTTGTGTTCCAATATTTATATCATGCCTGTTTCTTTTTCAAAGCCCATGATATCTTATTATGCTTGACATTGGTCTGAAATCTATCAGTAGCGCTCTACTCTGAATTATGATATTTTAAGCTGCGGTTTTTATTATATATTTTTCTAAATTTTTACACCTTCAAGCCAATTTCGCGTATAAATTCTTTTGGATTATGAGAACTGTGTTATTTCACAAAAGTCCTTCATTATTTGTGATTATTGAATTCCTCCCCACTGTGCTTTCCTTGATATATAACAAGGCAGTAGGTCCAGCTGTACAATTTTCTACAATCTCTGTTTTAATGGTGTTTTTATAGTGTGAATTCTCATATGCCACGTAAGAGGTGAATATTGAAAAACGTGATTTACAATGTTGGGTATGTTTTGGATGTAGAATAAAATACTGCGGAAGTCTCTATGTTTAAGCAGTTTTTCTCTAGATGGCTGTGTCTCATATTGGATAATGCACCTCTGATAAAAAATACAGTTGTTATATGCACTACTTTTTATGGTTTCTCTCCAGTATGCATGATCTGATGTCAAAACATTTTGTCACATAGTCCACATTTATAAGCCTTGTTTCCAGTACGAGTTTTCTGAAGTTTAGTAAGAGTGGTAAGTGGCTAAAGGCTTTATCCTATTTTGCACATTTAATAGGATTCACTGCAGTATAAATGTACTTTGTGATGAATGAGCATTGAGGACTGTTTGAAGCTTATACCACATAAGTGGACGTATAAGGGATTCCTGTGTTGTGAATTGTTTGATGTTGAGTAAGGTTTGAGGGCTGCAAAGATGCTTTATCAGATGCTGAACACTTACAATTTGAATTTTCCGGTGCTGACAAAGGTTACATTAGAGGTTTACCACTTTACCAAATATTTCACATATATAAGGCTTCTCTCCAGTGTGAATTATATAACATTGAGTACGGCTTGAGGTCGACCTAAAGACTGCCACATTGAGAAAATTCATTTGACTTCTCTCCAGTGTGAAATTTCAGATGTCGAGTGAGCTGTGAGTTCAGCCTAAAGGCTTTGGCACATTGAGTACATTCATAAGGCTTTTCGCCACTGTGAATTGTTAGATGTTGAGTGAGGTTTGAGATCTGGCTAAAGGCTTTGCCAAACTGACTTCATTCATAAGGCTTCTCTCCAGTATGAATTTTCTGATGTCGAGTAAGGTTTGAGGTCATCCTAAAGGTTTTGCCGCATTGAATACATTCATAAGGCTTTTATCCAGTATGAATTTTCTGATGGTGAATAAGTG
Organism: Sturnira hondurensis; assembly: GCF_014824575.4. Lineage (NCBI taxonomy): Eukaryota > Metazoa > Chordata > Mammalia > Chiroptera > Phyllostomidae > Sturnira > Sturnira hondurensis. Next base: position 101,254 of record NW_028073082.1, read on the forward strand.
TTGTCTGATGCCTAAAGGGCTTTCCACATTGTCTACATTTATAAGGCTTCTCTCCAGAATGAATTTTCTGATGTTGAGTTAGTGTTGACCTCAGCTTAAAGGCTTTCCCACATTGTGTACATTCATAAGGCTTCTCTCCAGTATGAATTTTCTGATGTCGAGTCAGGTTTGAGGTTGTACTAAAGGTTTTGCCGCATTGAATACATTCATAAGGCTTTTCTCCAGTATGAATTGTCTGATGTTGTGTAAGATGTGAGGTCGACCTAAATGCTTTGCCACATTGAGTACATTCATAAGGCTTCTCTCCAGTATGAACTTTCTGATGTCGAGTAAGGTGTGAGGTCGACCTAAAGGCTTTGCCACATTGAATACATTCATAAGGCTTCTCTCCAGTATGAATTGTCTGATGGTGAATAAGTGTTGTCTGATGCCTAAAGGGCTTGCCACATTGTCTACATTCATAAGGCTTCTGTCCAGAATGAATGTTCTGATGTCGAGCAAGTGTTGACCTCAGCCTAAAGGCTTTCCCACATTCAGTACATTCAAAAGGTTTTTCTCCACTGTGAATTTTTAGATGTTGTGTGAGGCGTGATAGCCGGCTAAAGGTTTTGCCACATTGTGTACATTCATAAGGCTTCTCTCCAGTATGAATTTTCTGATGTTGTGTAAGCTGTGAGGACCACCTAAAGGTTTTGCCACATTGAATACATTCATAAGACTTCTCTCCAGTATGAATTTTCTGATGTTGTGTAACGTATGAGGACCACCTAAAGGTTTTCCCACATTGAATACATTCATAAGGCTTCTCTCCAGTATGAATTTTCTGATGTCGAGTAAGTGTTGACTGCTGCCTAAAGGCTTTCCCACATTCAGTACATTCAAAAGGTTTTTCTCCATCGTGAATTTTTAGATGTCGAGTGAGGTGTGAGTGAAGGCTAAAGGCTTTGCCACATTGAGTACAATCATAAGGTTTCTCTGCAGTGTGAACTGTCTGCTGGCATGTAAGGGTTGAGGACAGTGTAAATGTATTGGCACATTGGGTACCTTTATGAGGGTTCCTTGCAGTATGAGTTGTCTGATGTCCTGAAAGGTTTGAGATCAACCTAAAGGCTTTGCAACATTTTCTGCATTCATAAGACTTCTCTCCCGCATGAATTTTCTGAGCTTGTGTGAGGTTTGACGACCTCCTGAATGCTTCTGAACATTCTCTACACGTAGGAGAGTTTTCACCAGTATGAATTCTTTCATGCTCATCAAAATTATAGGACTCTGTAAATTCATTGTCACATGCACTACATTTGAAAAATTTCTCTCCTGTATCAATTTTCTGATGATCATTAACATTTGAGGACAGGCTAAAGGCTTTAGCACATTCTCTACATTCATCAGAGTTGTGTCCCATGTGCACTGTGTGATGATTAGAAAGAGTTGGTGTTCTCCAAAAAACTTTGTCACATTGTTTACAAATTTCAGGTTTCTGTCCAAGATAACTTTTTTTATGTAGAATTACACCTGAGTTCCAGTGACCTGTTTTAGCACAGTCCTCAAATTCATGTTCTTTGCTGCTACCTCTTTTGTTAAGTGTTTTGAAATTTGATATTTGATTGGAGCATTTCCTGCGTGTTAAATATTTGCAAACATTCTCCCTGACAGCTATATTCATTTGTTCAGTGCTATTTGAGTATTGCTTTAAGCATTGGATATTATGATTTTGCTTGTTTGTCTTCTTCTCAGTACGATCAAGCTGATGAGTATTGTGAACTGACGTGTTGTCAAAGACTACTCCATCGTCACAATGGCCGTCTGCAAGCTGACTCTTTGGCTGGACATTATAATTTGACTCATGGAGAAAATTCTTCCAATGTTCAGTGGATTGACTACCTCTGTAATCATCACGCACACTCTGGGAAACCTTGAACACAGAAAGGCTTTTAGTGACATCTATAACTTCATTAAGCATGTAAACGGATTCCTAAATAATCATACTGTTATCCCTATAAAACCTTGTTGGTTGTATTAAAAATTATACTCAAGTTCAAGAGAATATTATGCCGTGCAATAAAAGAAAACATCATTTCTGGAAAAGTACAGCATTTTCTGAAGAAAGGAAATGTCAAATCCATCACATTTAAGCTTTCTACATGCATTCTAAATGACTACATTGTACAAATTAGTGACTGAAACCTTATTCCCACTCTACAGTTCAAACAATTCACATGATTACCAACACCACAACTTATGAGATATCTTAGATTTTCCAGAAGGTCTTTAGAAAAGGGTAGTCAATCTCAATTGTACCATGGGGCACTTCAGCCTCATCATTCCCTTCAGTGGTCTGCATATACTTTTAGGACCATGTGAATGTTACTATTCTAATGTAGGGGCAAGAGTTTGGCGATGCCTCCAGGTAAGAAAAAGGTTCTGGGTTGGATAAAAGAAGGTCGAGGGCCAGATTCAGCCTGAAGATCTTGTGTTTGCCATGTGTGATTTAGAAGAATATGCACAGCTAGAATAATATTTTCAGTCTTCCTATTTGGAAATGCATTGGTCTGTAAACGTATCTGATTTAAACTGGAAGTTTCCCCAAATTTGTAATATTTTTCACCTCTTATATAACCACGATTTTTCATGAATCGTTTTTAAAGTGACTTTTCCACATTCAATCATGCTTTGTTTCTTGTCATAAACTTCCTTATCAGTATCAAAGGAACAGGTCTCATATCTTACCAGTGTTTCTTCAAAAAATAGTTCTTCTATTCTTGACCTTTCCAGGAAGTACTGGTTCTCTGTAGATGACACAGCTTATAGACACAAAAGAAAGGCTCACATGTATGACACACAGGTGAACGTACAATGACCTTAAAGGAATTTCTTAAAAAATCACAGTTTTGAGTACTTAAAATCACTTAAATACTTGTAGGAGGATGAAGTGTGGTGCAATGACAAAAGTCACAAAAAAAGGGGAACAATGGCTGTTTACTCTCATAAAACACTGTGCTCATCTCCCTTGACACACAATGGAAATAGAGTAAATAAACTCCACATTCCCATTGTTTTCAGACACATACTGTCCAGTGTATTCAATCATGTCACTTTTGTCCTCCATGTTCCTAATACGTGTTTCAGTTGTGCAGGACACATAGTGCTCAGGCCATAACACGACAAGGTGAACACATTACTGTGCACACTAAAAAGAAAGGGTAATACTTGAAATAACATAGACCAGTGCACTGAAGACCAATATCAAGCATAAAAAGATATCATGGGCTTTGAAAAAGAAACAGGCATGATATAAATCTTGGAACACAAAAACTCTCAAAAAGAAACACCTACCACTTTTTTCCCCAGAAATGAGAGTTTAAACTAGGGGGGAATGTTATTTTTTTTCTTGGGAGAAAGCAAGCTCATAAAGCATAGTTCTTTACAAGTATGAAACTCTACAATTATATCAACTAATATTTTTGGAAGCTAAACCTTGTTTAAGCACCAAATCACTAAACAAATGCTTCTCTTTTAAGACAAAAGTATTGTTCCTCATTTCGTATTTTCAGTAGACATTTCAATTCTTTCCAGTGGAACCAACACCTCCAGATCCCCATTCTGTGTCATATATACATTCATCCTCCTCTGTTTCTGGATAATAAATCAATTCACAAATGAAGTGTGCAATGCCATTATGTTTTTTAACCTCAAACTTTCCTTTGCCAAAATTGAGCAGTAGAACACCAACATTTCCTCCATAATCTTCATCTGTGAAATCAGCTGCTACATCTATGAGGCCGTTTGTATCCAATCTAGAACATGCAGCTACTCTTCCATAAATCCCAGCAGCAGAGTGATATGAATGTTGGATTTTACAATGGCTTTCTACTTTGGTTGCAGTGTGCAATTATTGGCAGTGTGTAGGTTATAGCCAGCCACCCACACAGACCCCTTGGTTGGGGGTGGTGGGGCAACCCTGGATCATTATTAATGAGAATGTGCACCGCCCTCCTGTCCAAGTGGCGATCATTTGCTGGACCACATGGTGCACATCTCTTCAGAGTACAGCATAAAAGAGAAGTACGCAAGCACATCTGGCAACAAAGGAAGAGAAAGGCCTGAATCACATCTTTTAAAAAATTGCATTCAATTCAGAAAAGCTACTTTTGAAGATTGTATTTATTTTTAGACAAAACAGAAAGGATGGTGAGAGAGATCAATGGGAAGTTGCCTCAGACGTGCCCCCTACTGGGAGCACAGCCCACAACCCAGGAATGTACCCCCACTGGGAATCAAAGGCGGAATCTTTGGCTTTGCAGGCTGGCACTCAAGGCAGTGACCCACGATAGGTGGGGCCAACATAGAAAAGTTTATATCCGACATACAGTGAATAGAAATTCAGCCATGGACAAAGAGAAAATAAAGACTATTTCTGTGCCTCAAAAGACCACACAGCCATTTACCATTACAAAAGCACAGAAAGAAGCAATGAAAAGAATAAGGAAAAACATAAAGGAATGTGAATTTAAATTTCATGGAAATTGATGTATGGCTGATTCATATTTGAATCATGGCCCACAATGATTAAGTACTGATCTTAAAACTATCATTTATTTTCCAAGATGTAAATAAATGCTAAAACGTCAATCAATAAACTTTGAAGAACTTATGATATAAAAGGACTCACCCTGGAAAGTCAGCAGTGATAATGACTGACTGAGACTGAGAGATGCTGGAGTCCAAGTCTTTCTCTTAAAGGGCCTGATGCAGACCTGCAGCTACTCACAGGCTCTGACCTTAAGCCTGGGGAGAGCAGACTGAAAGTTGCTAGAGACATTCAGGGAGGTACTCAACTCTCTGGCTTCAGGGCTAAGGCTGGATAGGCAGCCTGCTCCTACACAGATGTCATCTGAGGCCCTTCTTCCCTTGCGGAGCTCTACCAATAAAACAGGTAGAAGGTGCTATATGTGAGTCCCCACCTACCTGGCTAATGCTACAGTCCTGTCCTAGTGATTCCCCGAGATCTTCCAAGACTCCACTTCAGAAATCACCCAAGCCATATCCAGTGGCTTTTCCAGTCAAGTGGCCCCGCTTGCCGCATGATGCAGACTCTTCTAAATCTCTCAAAGCTGCTGGATATGCTTTTACCTGCTCTATACTTCTGACTCAGTAGCCCAGGAAAAACAAAAGAACATTTTCTTTCTACATTTTTATTGGTGTTCAAATGCAGCTGTCTCCATTTTACCTCCAACTATCCCAAACAACACAACTATCCCCACTTCTCTCCATCGTTCCTACCAACTTCAGTTTTTTCCATGTGTCCTCTTTTTATTTGTTGTTTGAGTACAGTGTTTTGATTTTTGTCCCATCACAGCCCAGTCCACTCCTCCCCAATCCCTCTCATTTCCACTCCTCCATAGTTTTTGTCCATGTGACCTGTATACATGTTCCTGAAAACTCTTGCCCTCTTTCTTCTCATGATTTCGTCCCAAGTCCCTTCTGGTTACTGACAGTTTGTTCTTTATTTCAATGTTTCTGTTTATATTTTGCTTCCTTGTTTGTTTTGATGATTCATTTCCTCTTATAGTTGAGATTGTATCGTATTTCTCTTTCACCATTTGGCTTATTTCATTACCATAATGCTCTCCAGATCCACCCATGCTGTCTCAAAACCCAGGAGCTCCTTCAACACTAAGAAACCTGAAACACCAACTGAAAAGTACCTATGAACCCCAATTTTAATAACACCACAATGTACAATAGTCCAATGCTGGATGCAACCTAAGCGCCCATGAGAAAATCAATGAATCAAGAAACCATAGTACATTTGCACAAGCACAAGGACATTCTAAAGTGAAACAGAAAACTAGATTGTCTCATACCATATGATATCACCATTAACAGGATTCTAAACAAGAACAGAAACAAACAAGCAAAATATGACCAATGACACTCAAATACGGGACAGGCTGACAGGGTCGAGAGGGGAGAGGGGAGAAAATCATAGAGGAAAAGACGATGGATTCTCATCAAAAAGTGTAAAGGACACATGGACAATAACTAAGGTAGGGAGGAGGTCGGGAGCACTGGGGAGGCAGGGCTCGGAATATAACACAGGAAGCTGCACTTGGACAAGAACTAAAAATATATATAAAATTTGAAACAAAGACAACTAGACTGTCTCCATTTGTGGAGGTGCATTGAGCTGCAAGAGAATCAACGGGTCTAAACCTCAAAGGGATTTGTTTGCAACACCCAGAGGCTTAAAAATTATAAGTTCAAAAACATGACATCTGGCCACAGGGTTCCTGTGATATCTGCATCATATTCCAGGATCTCAACCACTTCCTTCATGAACGCCATTTTTTTCCAGAAGAACGAAAGAAAAGAGGAAAAGGGCTTAATGTACAATTCCTCAACAATGTGTGCGGATTTTCTCAGGTCCTCAAAACAATGACAGTGGAGTCAGACTATGGAGGCCCTTAAAATCTAAAAATGAGGTAACTGTATGCACTGCACACTTTGTAAAGATTCTATTTTTTTCTAGACAGGTAGGGCTTAGGTTGAAACTACTAACAGAATAACAGAGGTCACTGCAGTGTAAATAGCATTCTGAAAACATGTAGAAGCATGACACACTGTTTGACACCAGCTGACCTTCTCTGACAGCAACACATACAATCCTGCCTTTTCAAAATCCTTTCTCCTGAAGCACAGCTTCTCATAGCATGCCTGAATGTCTGGCTTCCTCTGTCACCACTGGGTTTCTCACCTGTGGCATCTGCATCTCCATTTCCACCTACCTGGGGGGGCGGATATTGACTTTTTTCTGGACATATCCCAGAGGTCCTTCATTTGCTCCAAAAATTTGACCAGGACTGGCTTAGAAACAACAGGACCTGTGAACAAAATAATAATTATTATTTTTAATAATGTCTCCATTTCCAATCCAATTTGAGCTCAGGAAAAAGGGCTGTGGAAAATTTAAAATATTCTAGAAGATCATTTTCCAAAATCCTGTCTCCTCATAGTGCCTTAGTCATTCTAAAAATATGTAACTATTTCAGATAATGAGCTGCAAAGGACTGCAGTTCTCAAACTCCTTATTTTCTCCATGAGATAACCTCCCAATTCTCCGTTTTGAGCATCAATCCGAAAGTATACCATAAAAAGAAGAGTCCCCAAAAGATGCGAAATAGAAAGAAATCCTGAGGTGGGGAGTAGAAACTCTGAAGGAAATCATTCTCACCCAGGGAGACCAGGTTGCTATAGTTCTCCAACATCACATCCGAGTACAATTTCCGCTGACTTGCGTCTAGGTATTCCCACTCCTCTCGAGAAAAATCTACTGACACGTCCTTGAAGGTTAAGAATGGCTGATGATAAAAAAAAGACAGGCATAATTTCCCCAATACACAGGACAGATCTCACTGTCATCCAATATGAAAACTGTTAGAAGTGGTTTTCACCCAGAAGATATCCTGCATCATTCAGTAAGGCCACTTTGACCCTCTAACACTCTACAAAGTATTTGGTAACACAAAGAACTGACCATAATTCATGTGTCTACAAATCCACGGAAAAGACATTGCTTTTCAGGAAATTCAAATGGAAGAACACACACAGGTATACTGATTGCTGAGTGTTGTATTTCTATCATACAGAATCAGCTATGTATACTCCTCAGCTACAAAAGCATGATGAGCTGTAACTGTAAGAAACTTCTTTAGGTTTCATTCAGACAGCAAACAATGTCCTTTTCTAAAAATGTAGATTCTGATGCAGGAGTTGTGGGTGGGGCCTATGTTTCCACATTTTTTCAGAAGCTCACTTGCTTAAGTATGTTTTATTGATTATATTCTCATAATTATCCCATTTTTTCTTCCCTTTATCCCCTCTTGCCCTGAAACCTGCCTCCCTCCATAACTCCTACACTAGTTTCATGTCCATGGATCATTCGAAAGAGTTCTATGACTTTTCCAGATCCTATACTATTTTAAATTCTCCCTATGTATGTTATATCCATCATTTATGCTTCTTATTCCCTGTACCTTCGCCCAGATTCTCCCACTAACTCCACCCAGTACACAACAGTCCATATAATCTCCATTTTGGTTATGGTGTTCCTGTTCTGGTTATTTTCTTATTTTCCTTTTGGTTTTGTAGTTACAGGTTCAGTTGTTAAAAGTTGTGAGTTTGTTATCATTTCACTCTTTATGATGTTGATCATCTCCTTTTTCTTTTTTTTGCCTTTATTCCACTTTATTGTTATTTTTAATATAATTTTTATTTAATTCTTGTTTAAGTACAGGGATCATCTTCTTTTTCATAGAGAAGTGCACGGAACATTTCATATAAGGGCTTGGTGATAATCAACTCCTTTAACCTGACCTTATCTGGGAAGCACTTGACTTGTCCTTCCATTCTAAATGATACTTTTCCCCCTTAATTAATTTTGGATGAAGGTTCCTGCCCCACCTGACTTTGAATAATTGCTTTCCAGCCCCTTGTGGTCTGCAAAGATTTTTAGAAGTAAGCTGACAGTATTATGTGAACCCCTTTGTAGCTAACTCTCCTTTTGTGATCCTTCTTTTAAGATTCTATCCTTACCTTTTATCTTGGGTAATGGAATTGTGATGTCCCTTGGTGTGTTCCCCCTTGGGTGCAACTTCTTTGACTCTGTGAGGTTCCCTCACTTGCACTTCTATTTTATTCACCACACTGGTAAGTTTTCCTTCTTTACTTTTCAAATCACTTTTCCATTTTGTGCTCTGTCTCTTCTCCTTCTGGCAACCCTAAGATTAGAATATTGGAGATTTTAAAGTTCTTCCAAAGCTCACTCAGCCTCTCCTCATTTTATTCAATTCTGGTTACTTCATTCTATTTGCGATGAGTGTTTGTTTCTTCTTTCTGGTCCAAATTACTGATTGGAGTCTTAGTTCCTTTCATTTCACTGTTGGTCCTCTGTATATGTTTCTCTATGTCATTCTGTATAGCCTGCAATTCTTCCTTTTGTAGCTCTACTCAGCCATGTCTGTGAGCATCCTGATTACCAATGTTTTGAATACTGCATCTCACTGGTTGGCTATCTCTTTGGAACTTAGTTCATTTTTTAAAGGATTTCTTTTTACAGATGGTGTAGGGAGGGAGACAGAGAGTAAGAGAAACACAAATGTGTGGTGGCCTCTTGTGTGGCTCATATGGGAACCTGGCTGGCAACCAAGGTGCGTGCCCTCACTGGGTATTGAACCATCAACTCTTTGGTTCACAGGGTGGCACTTCCTCCGCTGATGCACAGTACTCAGGCATCTTTTGCAAGAATGTTGCTCTGCTCTTTCATCTGGGCTATTATTCTTTGTCTAACTGCACCTGTTAAGTTCCCAGGTGTGGAGCTATAAATATTTGTCAGTGCATGGCCACCCACCTTGCTGTGTTGTGGTGCTGTGTGTGAGGTAGTGTTCAGAGAGAAAATAATCCTGCTTGCTCATCTCTCACACAGCTTTCAGTCAAGTCTCCTGATACCATCAAGCAAATTGCCTTTTCTGGTCATGATTCTGTGGTGAGTGGGCTTGTGTAACTCCTCGGATCCCATGGAATCCTGCAGCAGACTCTTCTGTAAGACTGGGTGTTTCTCCTGTAGCTGCACTCCCACGGGTTTTTATAGCCAGAGGGTTTTTGTCTTCAGTTTCCCATGCTGGAAGCCTAAATTATGCTGTGTGTATTGTTCCCATGTTATTCTTCTGGTGTATGTGCACATTAATGTAATAGCACTTGGCTCACCAAATAACGCCTCAGCTTGCCAGCCCACCAGCAACTGGCCCACAGAACAGTTATGCCAGCTGCCTCCTTGCTGCACATCATCTCCACCCCGACTTGGTATCTCTGACCCTCCCAGCAGTTTGTATGAATGTTTCTTCTGTAACTCCTTGGTTGTCAGACTTCCATTACAGTTAAATCTCTGATACTTGTGGTAGTTTGTTGTTTTTAAATTGGTGGCTATCCTTCCTTTGTTTGTGCAAAAAAAGCAATGCACATCTACCTATGTCTTTATCATGGACGCCAGAGACAAGCTCACTTTTTACTAATGAAACCACCATCTACGGTCCACCTGCCACACTTCTCACTAGCACATAATGGAGACAGTGAAAAAAATCACACACATGCTTTGGACTTTAGCATACGTTAGAAAACTTACTTTTCCAAAGAAGTAAGTACATAGCAGCCAGAATTTCATTTGAAAATGTTCATAGTTATTTTGAGAACAAAATTATTCTTCATATTGAAATATTTTCTGAAATGTACAGTAAAAGATGGACCTTTAGTTTCATTCAAAACTTAAGCTATGATCTTCAAACTATCATAGCCAATTTCACACAGAGACCTCATGGATATTCACTGCTCTGTATGTAACTGAACAGAATGAAAAGAGTAAACTTAACAAAAGAGAAAACTAAGTAACTCAATCATTAACATTTTATGCACACAGTCAGACATACGTGTACATATGGAAACTAGGTGTAAATGAAAAGAAATAGAACATACAATTTCTATATCAAGATAAATCAAGGTTATTTTGTGATTCTGTAACTCTGTTGAATCTCTCTGTGAAAGATGCCTTTTGCATTTTATAAACACAATAAAGAGAAACACACACATAATGATGGAAAAGAAGTTAAAACTATAGTTTCTTGGTTCATGTGTGACTGTTCTCTTTCATTAAAAATGTTTTTGTATCATGAGTGGTGAAATAAATCTTACCAATTTATCTAAATTAAACACACATTTATAGCATGATTTCTGTAAAATCACCTGAAAATATGAAAGGTGATAATGTAGGGTACATGTGTGACATGAGTCTGCAATGTAACAAACTTTCACAGGTACAAGGCCTCACTGAGTAAATCCTCCTTGTCAAGTTGCCAATGATATCTATGAAATTAATATACGGCCTTCATCTCCCAAGGTAAACAGAAGTTAGAAAGACAACAAAACTGTTCAGATGACCTGTGATAGTTTTTTCACACCCCTCAATAGTTCCCTGTCAGACTACTGTTAATGATAAAGGAAAAACTATTAACTCGACACTGAATAGAACATCTCAGTCAAGTGACTATGAGGTGGATTGGATCAATCCATATCCAGTGACTCAGACATGCAGAAGAACATGTCCTTATTGGTGTGACACTGCTGTCCAAATAGAGAAATAAGAAAGTCATTATGTGAAAATAATCATAAGTAAACACTCACTTTTTCTAATGTCAATCTGCATGTACCTCTCATGTTCAGTACACTAATTGTGTATTTAAATAGCAAGACTTCCTGCCTGGGTTGCAGGCCAGTTCCCGGTTTTCAGCAGGGGAGGCATGAGGTAACCTTACATTGATATTTCTTTCTCTCTCTCCTTCTCTTCCCCTCTAACATAAATAAATAACATCTTTGAAAAAATAAATCAATAAATAACAAGACTTCCATATCAATTCACCAACAATGTCTATTCTACTGACTCTCGTTTTTCAGAACAGGGATTCTCACTGGAAAATCTGCATTCACTTACCTCTGATGTACAGAGGTGATGCTGCAGCCACATGAACTCAAACATATATTCCTTCTTCACCAATACTCGAGCCTCTGAGACCATCCCAGCAAGTATATTGCTCATGGCTGCATTCCAACTTTCATCTTTCACTCAGAAGATGTATTCCCTTTTGATGGTTACTAATTAAAGGAAGGAATTCTTGACCTTGGGCAGCATAGATAAAAATAATGGACAGAGGGCCCTGGGACATAAACATTAGTACAGTACAGAAACTACTGTACTTGACAAACATAAATAGAAATTGATACTAGTACAAAAATACAACCTCACTACCCAACAACATGAAAGAAAAGAAATGAAGGTTGCTGGTTCTTAAGCCAATCATATTAGGAGGAAAACCAAGCAGAGCCTCAGATGCAGGGGCAGGGCACATCCTTTACCTGAGAAGCTGCCAATAATGCAGTGGCATTATAAAGGAGCTTAGCTGAACTCTTCAATAAGCACATATCATCTGTTGTCATTATTGGAACCCTCCATTAGGCATAATGAAATATATGAACAATGGGTATTTTTTCACATTATTTAATGTCTAAGGAAACCAAGGAAATAAACTGCTACTGCCATAACTGCACTGCATTATGGAATGACAGATGGTTATCTGTAAACTTCAGTGAAGTTGGAGATGTAAACACATTCCAGTAAATTCACCTTTATTAATAAAAATAATAAATTCACACATTATCTAAATAAAGAATCACAAAACAATTGTGTTACCATTTCTCAAACCAAACATTGTAATCATTGGGGAATGTTACTTTTCTGGCATATTATAATCCAAGACTGCAGTTTTCTTTGGTTTCTTTTTTTTTAAAAGATTTTATTTATTTATTTATTTATATTTAGAGGGGAAGGAGAGAGTGAGAGAAATAGCAGTGTATGGTTGCCTTTCGTGCGTCCCCTGCTGGTAGTTGGCCTGCAAGGAACCAGCCTGCAACCTAGACATGTGCCCTCACTGGGAATCGAACCGCGATCCTCTGGTTCGCAGGCCCGCGCTCAATCCACTGAGCTACACCAGCCAGGGCCTCTTTGGTTTCTAATTGGAAGCCAACAGTTGGAGGCCAACTGTTGAGCAAACGTGGACATACAGCCTTGTTATGCACTGAGGGATGAACTGTCCATATTCCTTCACATATCACTGATGTCTTTTTTATTCCAACCACATCAACTAACACTTAACTATGACTATGATGAGGACAGATCAGGATTTTAACAAAACAACATTTTCCTTAAAGGGAGATTTAGAAAAGTAGTTAAAATTTATATCATTTCTATGTCTTTCTATAATGTAAACTAGCATGACTTCCATTGTAACATACAATAAAATTCCGAGGAACATAAAACAAACAATTTCACTTATATTTCTCAATACATTGGAAAATCCTTAGATTTTTTCAGATATTGTGCATGATAGTGTCCTCAACCTTCTGTACAAATGTAGTCATGAGTGAAGCTCACCTAATACACAAGAATTCACTGGTGGTTAAGGAAACAAAAATCACCCCACAGATTTCACACACAGCAGAAACAAAAACTTAGTAGCATTAACTGAAAAAAGACTGAAATCAGTCTAATATTTCCTTCTCTAAATATTTCAAATGCTGTCAATATACTATAGTTTACATTCTGAGCAATTATTCATATCTAGACATCCATCCCCTCCACATTTTGAAGCACACTGGACAGGAACAATTGCTTTTTTTAAACTTTGTGCAATTCTCTCTACTAATATTCTGGTTTACAGCAATACCTGAAACCTACCAATAGCTCTCTACTCTGAATTATGGTATTTTAAGCTGCGGTTTTTATTATATACTTTTCTAAATTTTTACATTTTTCAAGCCACTTTCATGTATAAATTCTTTTGGGTTATGAGAACTGTGTAATTTCACAAAAGTCTTTCACTCTTTATGAAAATAGAATTCCACCTTTCTCTGCTTTCCCTGATATATAATAAGGCAGCAGGTTCAGCTATACAATTTTCTACAATCTCTGTTTTCATGGTGTTTTTATAGTGTGAATTCTCATATGCCACATAAGAGTTGAATGCTGAAAAACATGATTTACAATGTTGCATATGTTTTGGATATAGGGTAAAATATTGCCAAATTATCCATGTTTAAACAGTTTTTCTCTAGATGGATGTGTCTCATATTGGGTAAGGCACCTCTGATAAAAAATACACTTTTTATATGCACTATTTTTTATGGTTTCTCTCCAGTATGCATGACCTGATGTCGAAACGTTTCGTCACTTGGTTTACATTTATAAGCCTTGTATCCAGTATGAATTTTCTGAAGTTTAGTAAGAGTGGTAAGTGGCTAAAGGCTTTATCCCATTTTGCACATTTAATAGGCTTCACTACAGTATAAATATACTTTGTGATGAGTGAGCATTGAGGACTGGTTGAAGCTTATGACACATAATGTACACGTATAAGGCATTCCTGTGTTGTGAATTGTTTGATGTTGAGTAAGGTTTGAGGGCTGCAAACATGCTTTATCAGATGCTGAACACTTACAATTTGAATTTTCCAGTGCTAACAAAGGTTACCTTAGAGGTTTAACAATTTACCAAATATTTCACATATATACGGCTTCTCTTCAGTGTGAATTATCTAATGTTGAGTAAGGCTTGAGGTCGACCTAAAGACTGCCATATGGGGAAAATTTCTTTGACTTCTCTCCAGTGCGAATTTTCAGATCTCAAGTGAGGTGTGAGTTCAGCCTAAAACCTTTGCCACATTGACTACATACATAAGGCTTCTCTCCAGTATGAATTTTCTGATGTCGAGTAAGTATTGTCTGATGCCTAAAGGGCTTGCCACATTTTGTACATTCATAAGGCTTCTCTCCATAATGAATGGTCTGATGTTGTGTAAGTGGTGACCTCAGCCTAAAGGCTTTGCCAGGTTGTGTACATTCATAAGGCTTCTCCCCAGTATGAATTTTCGGATGTGGAGTAAGTGTTGACCACTGCCTAAAGGCTTTGCCACATTGTGTACATTCCTAAGACTTCTCTCCAGTATGAATTTTCTGATGTCAAGTAAGGTGTGAGGTCAACCTAAAGGCTTTGCCACATTGTGTACATTCATAAGGCTTTTCTCCAGTATGAATTTTCTGATGTGGAGTAAGGGATGTCTGATGCCCAAAGGGCTTCCCATATTGTGTACATTCATAAGGCTTCTCTCCAGAATGAATTTTCTGATGTCGAGTCACGTGTAAGGGCAACCTAAAGGCTTTGCCACATTGAGTACTATCGTAAGGTTTCTCTGCAGTATGAACTGTCTGATGGCACCTAAGGGTTGAGGACCGTGTAAATGTTTTGCCACATTGTGTACATTTATAAGGCTTCCTTCCAGTATGAATTGTCTGATCTCTTCTAAGGTTTGAGATCCACCTGAAGGCTTTGCAACATTTTCTGTATTCATAAGACTCCTCTTCCGCATGAATTTTCTGAGCTTATGTGAGGTTTGACGACCTCCTGAATGCTTCTGAACATTCTCTACACATAGGAGAGTTTTCACCAGTATGAATTCTGTCATGCTCGGCAAGACTATAGGACTCTCTAAATTCATTGTCACATGCACTACATTTGAAAAATTTCTCTCCTGTATCAATTTTCTGACGATCATTAACATTTGAGGACCGGCTAAAGGATTTAGCACATTCTCTACATTCATCAGAGTTGTGTCCCATGTGCACTGTGTGATGATTAGAAAGGGTTGGTGTTCTCCAAAAAACTTTGTCACATTCTTCACAAATTTCACTCTTCTGTCCAAGATAACTTTTTTTATGTAGAGTTACACCTGAGTTCCAGTGACCTGTTTTAGCACAGTCTTCACATTTATGTTCTTTGCTGGGACCTCTTTTGTTAAGTGTTTTAAAATTTGATATTTGATTGGAGCATTTCCTGCGTGTTAAATATTTGCAAACATTCTCCCTGACAGCTTTATTCATTTGTTCAGTGCTATCTGAGGATTGCTTTAAGCATTGCATATTATGACTTTGCTTGTTTGTCTTCTCAATAAGAACCACCTGATGAGTATTGTGAACTGACGTTTTGTCAGAGACTTCTCTACCGACATAATGGCTGTCTACAAGCTGACTCTTTGGCTGGACATTAGAACTTGACTGATGGATAAAACTCTTCCAATGTTCAGTGGATTGACTACCTCTGTAATCATCACACACACTCTGGGAAACATTGAACACAGAAAGGCTTTTAGTGACATCTATAATTTAATTAATCATGTAAACTTATTCCTAAATAATCATGCTGTGATCCCTATAAAACCTTGTTGGTTGTATTAAAAATTATACTCAAGTTCAAGAAAATATTATGCAGTGGAATAAAAGAAAACATCATTTCTTTCAAAGTACAGCATTTTCTGAAGAAAGGAAATGTCAAATCCATCACATTTAAGCTTTCTACGTGCATTCTACATGCCTACATTGTACAAATTAGTGACTGAAACCTTATTCCCACTCTACATTCCAAACATTTCAAATGATTACCAACACCAAAACTTATGAGATATCTTAGATTTTCCAGAAGGTCTTTAGAAAAGGGTGGTCAATCTCAATTCTACCATGAGCCACTTCAGGCTCATAATTCCCTTCACAGGGCTGCATATGCTTTTAGGACCATGTGAATGTTTCTATTCTAATGTAGGGGCAAGGAGTTTGGTGATGCCTACAGGTAAGAAAAAGGTTCTCGGTTGGATAAAAGAAGGTCGAGGGCCAGATTCAGCCTGGAGATCTTGTGTTTGCCATGTGTGCCTTAAAAGAACATGTACAGCTAGAATAATATTTTCAGTCTTCCTATTTAGAAATACATTGGTCTGTAACGGTGTCTGATTTAAAGTAGAAGTTTCCCCAGATTTGTAATATTTTTCACATCTTATATAACCACGATTTTTCATGAATCATTTTTAAAGTTAGTTTTCTCCATTTAATCATCCTTTGTTTCTTGTCATAAACTTCCTTATCAGTATCAAAGGCACAGCTCTCATATCTTACCAGTGTTTCTTCAAAAAATAGTTCTTCTATTCCTGACCTTTCCAGGAAGTACTGGTTCTTTGTAGATGACACAGCTGGTAGACACAAAAGAAAGGTTCACGGGTATGACAAACTGGTGAATGTACATCAACCTTACAATGACTTTTTAAACAAATCACAGTTTAGAGTATTTTGAATCACTTAAATACTTGTAGGAGGATGAAGTGTGGTGCAATGACAAAAGTCAGAATAAAAGGGGAAAAATGGCTGTTTACTCTCATAAAACACTGTACTCATCTCCCTTGACACACAATGGAAATAGAGTAAATAAACTCCACATTCACATTGTTTCCAGACACATAGTGTCCAGTGTATTCAATCACCTCACTGTTGTCCTCCATGTTTCCAATACGTGTTTCTGTTGTGCAGGACACACAGTGCTTAGACACCACATGGTGAACGCATTACAGTGCACACTAAAAAGAAAGGATAATAGTTGAAATAACATAGACTAGTGCACTGAAGACCAATATCAAGCATAAAAAGATATCATGGGCTTTGAAAAAGAAACAGGCATGATATAAATCTTGCAACCCAGAAACACTCAAAACAAAACACCCACCACTTTTTCCCCCTGAAATTAGAGTTTGAACTGGGGTGAATGTTATTTCTTTTTTTTACCCGGGAGAAAGCAAGCTCATATAGCATAGTTCTTTACAGTTATGAAACTCAAAATTATGCCAACTACTATTTTTGTGAGCTAAACTTGATTAAGAACCAAATCACTAAAGAAAAGCGTCTTTTTTAAGACAAAAGTATTGTTCCTTAATTTCGATTTTCAGCAGACATTTAAATTCTTTCCAGTGGAACCAAAGCCTCCAGAACCCCATTCTGTGTCATCTGTACCTTCAACTTCCTCTATTTCTGGATAATAAATCAATTCACAAATGAAATGTGCAATGCCATGATGTTTTTTAACTTCAAACTTTCCTTTGCGAAAATTGAGCAGTATAACACCAACAATTCCTCCGTAATCTTCTTTTATGACATCAGCTGCTACATCTATGAGGCCGTTTGTATCCAATGTAGAACGTGAAGCTACCCTTCCATAAACCCCAGCAGCAGAGTGATATGAATGATAGATTTTACAAGGGCTCTCTACATTGGTTACAGTGTGTAATTATTGGCACTGTGCAGGTTATAGCCAGCCACCCACGCAAACCCCTTTGTTGGTGTGGTGCGGCAAACCGGGCGCATTATTAATGAGAGTGTGCACCGCCCTTCTCTCCAGGTGGGGACCATTTGCTGGACCACATGGTGCACATCTCTTCAGAGCACTGCATGAAAGACAAGTGCGCAAGCAAACCTTGCCACAAAGGAACAGAAAGGCCTGAATCAGATCTTTTCAAAAATTGCAATCAATTCAGAAAAGCTACTTTTGAAGATTTTATTTATTTTTAGACAAAACAGAAAGGATGGTGAGAGACATAAATGTGAAGTTGCCTCAGACGTGCCCCCTACTGGGATCATGGCCCACAACCCAGGAATGCACCCAATAGGGAATCAAACGAGGAGCCTTTGGCTTTGCAAGCTGACACTCAAGGCAGTGACCCACGACAGGTGGGGCCAACATAGAAAAGTTTATATCCGACATACAGTGAATATAAAGTCAGCCATGGACAAAGAGAAAATAAAGATCATTTCTTTGACTCAAAAGACCAAACAGCCATTTACCATTAAAAAAGCACAGAAAGAAGCAATGGAAAGAATAAGGAAAAACAGGAAGGAATGTGAATTTAAATTTCATGGAAATTGATGTATGGCTGATTCATATTTGAATCATGGCCCACAATGATTAAGTACTGATCTTAAAACTATCATTTACTTTCCCTATATGTAAATAAATGCTAAAAAGTCAATCGACAAACTTTGAAGAACTTATGATATAAAAGGAATTACCCTGGAAAATCATCAATGATACTGACTGACTGAGACTGAGAGATGCTGGAGTCCAAGTCGTTCTCTTAAAGTGCCTGATGCAGACCTGCAGCTACTCACAGGCTCTGACCTTAAGCCTGGGGAGAGCACATTGAAAGTTGCTAGAGACATTCTGGGAGGTACTCAACTCTCTGGCTTCAGGACTAATGCTGGATAGGCAGCCTTCTCCTACACAGATGTCATCTGAGGCCCTTCTTCCCTTGCAGAGCTCTACCAATAAAACAGGTAGAAGGTGCTATATGTGAGTCCCCACCTACCTGGCTAATGACACAGCCCGTTCCTAGTGATACCCCGAGATCTTCCAAGACTCCACTTCAGAAATCACTCAAGCTATATCCAGTGGCTTTTCCATACCAATTGCCCCTCTTGCTTCATGGTTCACTCTTCTAAATCTCTCGTAGATGCTGGATAGTCCCTTTGCATGCTCTATACTTCTGACTCAGTAGCCCAGGAAAAACAAAAGAACATTTTCTTTCTACATTTTTATTGGTGTTCAAACGCAGCTCTCTCCATTTTCCCTCCAAGTATCCTGCACAACACAACTATCCCCACTTTCCTCCATGGTTCCTACCAACTTCAGTTTTTTCCATGTGCCCTCTTTTTATTTAATTGTTGTTTGAGGACAGTGTTTTGGTTTTTGTCCCATCACAGCCCAGCCAACCCCTCCCCAATCCCTCTCATTTCCACTGCTCCATAGTGTTTGTCCATGTGACCTGTATACATGTTCCTGAAATCTCTTGCCCTCTTTCTTCTCATGATTACCTCCCAAGTCCCTCTGCTTACTGTCAATTTGTTCATCATTTCAATGTTTTTGTTTATATTTTTCTTGCTTGTTTGTTTTGATGACTCATTTCCTCCTATAGGTGAGATCATATGGTATTTGTCTTTCACCACTTGGCTTATTTCATTACCATAATGCTCTCCAGATCCATCCATGCTGTCCCAAAACCCACGAGCTCCTTCGACACTAAGAAACCTGAAACACCAACTGAAAAGAACCTATGAACCCCAATGTTAATAACACCACAATTTACATTAGTCACAGGCTGGAAGCAACCTAAGCGCCCATGAGGAAATCAATGAATCAAGAAACCATAGTACATTTGCAGAAGCACAAGGACATTTTGAAGTGAAACAGAAAACTAGATTGTCTCATACCATATGATATCACCATTAACAGGATTCTAAACAACAACACAAACAAGCAAGCAAAATACGACTAATGACACTCAAATACGGGACAGCCTGACAGGGTCCAGAGGGGAGAGGGGAGAGAATCATAGAGAAAAAGACGACGGACTTTCATGAATAACTATGAAGGACACATGGACAATAAGGTGAGGGGCATAAATGGGAGGAACTCCAGTGCTGGGGAGCACTGGAGAGGCAGGGCTGGGAATATAAGACAGGAAACTGCACTTGGACAAGAACTAAATAAAATATAAAATTAAAAAGAAGAAAACTAGACTGTCTCCATTTGTGGAGGTGCATTGAGCTGCAAGAGAATCAACGGGTCTAAACTTCAAAGGGATTTGTTTGCAACCCCCAGAGGGTTAAAAATTGTAAGTTCAAAAACATGACTTCTGGCCACAGGGTTCCTGTGATATCTGCATCATATTGCAGGATCTCAACCACTTCCTTCATGAACTCCATTCTTGCCACAAGAACGAAAGGAAAAATGAAAAGGGCTTAATGTACAATTTCTCACCAACGTGTGCAGATTTTCCCAGGTCCTCAAAGCAATGACAGTGGAGTCAGACTGTGGAGGCCCTTAAATTCTAAAAATGAGTTAACTGTATTCACTGCACAATTTGTAAAGATTCTATTTTTTTTATTTTTAGACAGGGAGGGCTTATGTTGAAACTACTAACACAATAACAGAGGTCACTGGAGTGTAAATAGAATTCTGAAAACATGTAGGAGCATGACACACTGTTGGACACCAGCTGGCCCTCTCTGACAGCAACACATGCAATCCTGCCCTTTCACAATCCTTTCTCCTAAAGCACAGCTTCTCATAGCATGCCTGAAAGTCCGGCTTCCTCTGTCACCACTGGGTTTCTCACCGGTGACATCTGCATCTCCATTTCCACCTACCTGGGGGGTGGGACATTGACTTTTTTCTGGAAATATCCCAGAGGTCCTTCATTTGCTCCAAAAATGTGACCAGGACTGGCCTAGAAACAACAAGACCTATGGACAAAATAATTATTATTATTTTTAATAATGTCTCCATTTCCAATCCACTTTGAGCTCAGGAAAAAGGGCTGTGGAAAATTTAAAATATTCTAGAAGATCATTTTCCAAAATCCTGTCTCCTGATAGTGCCTTAGTCATTCTAAAAAGATGTAAATATTTCAGATAATGAGCTGCAAAGGACTACAATTCTCAAAGCCTTTCTTTTTTCCATGAGATAACCTCCAAAATCTCCCTTGTGAGTATCAATCTAAAAGATTCCCAAAGAAAGTAGAGTCCCCAAAAATTGTGAAATAGAAAGAAATTCTGAGGTGGGGAGTAGAACCTCTGAAGGAAATCATTCTCACCCAGGGAGACCAGGTTGCTATAGTTCTCCAACATCACATCCGAGTACAATTTCCGCTGACCTGCGTCTAGACATTCCCACTCCTCTCGTGAAAAATCTATTGACACGTCCTTGAAGGTTAAGAATGGCTGATGATAACAAAAAAAAAAAACAGGTATATTTTTCCACAATACACAGGACAGATCTCACTGTCATCCAACATGAAAACTGTTACAAGTGGTTTTCACCTAGAAGATATCCTGCATGTTTTCGTAATGTGACTTTGACCCTCTAACACTCTCCAAAGTATTTGGTAACACAAAGAACTGACCATAATACATGTGTCTACAAATCCACTGAGAAGACATTGCTTTTCAGGAAAATAAACTTTATAATGTAGGAATAGACACAGGTATACTGATTGCTGAGTGTTGTATTTCTTTTTTTTTTTAATATAATTTTTATTTAATTCTTGTTCACGTACAGGTTTCTGTCTTATATTGCTATGTATACTCCTCAGCTACAAAAGCATGATGAGCTCTAACTGTAAAAAACTTCTTTAGGTTTTATTCAGACAGCAAACAATGTCCTTTTGTAAAAATGCAGATTCTGATTCAGGAGTTGTGGGTGGGGCCTGTGTTTCCACATTTTGTCAGAAGCTCACTTGCTTAAGTATGTTTTATTGATTATATTCTCACAATTATCACATTTTTTCTCCCCTTTCTGCCCTCTTGCCCTGAAACAAAGATATCAAGTTGCCAGTGATATCTATGAAATAAATATACGGCCTTCATTTCCCAAAGCAAACAGAAATTAAAAAGACACAAAATTGTTCAGATGACCTGTGATAGTTTTTTCACACCCCTCAATAGTTCCTTGTCAGACTACTATTAATGATAAAGGAAAAATTATAAACTCTACACTGAATATGACATCTCAGTCAAGTGACTATCAGGTGGATTGGATCCATCCATATCCAGTGACTCAGGCATGCAGAAGAACATGTCCTTATTGGTGTGACACTACTGTCGAAATACAGAAATAAGGAAGTCATTATCGGAAAATAATGATAAGTAAACACTCACTCTTTCTAATGTCAATCTACATGTACCTCTCATGTTCAGTACACTCATTGTGTATTTAAATAGCAAGACTTCCTTATCAACTCAGCGACAATGTCTATTCTACTGACTCTCGTTTTTCAGAACAGGGTTTCTTACAACAAAATCTGCATTTGCTTACCTCTTTCGTACAGAGATAATGCTGCAGCCACATGAACTGAAACACATATCCCTTCTCCACCAATACCCGAGGCTCTGAGACCATCCCAGCAAATATATTGCACACCGCTGCATTCTACCTTTCGTCTTTCACTCAGAAGATGTGTTCCCTTTTTGATGGTTACAAATTAAAAAAAGGAATTCTTGAGCTTGGGCAGCATAGATAAAGATAATGGACAGAGGGCCCTGGCACATAGACTTTAGTACTGTACACAAACTACTGTCCTTAACAAACATAAATAGAAATTGATACTAGTACAAAACTACAACCTCACTACCCAACAACATGAAAGAAAAGAAATGAAGGTTGCTGGTTCTTAAGCCAATCATATTAGGAGGAAAATCAAGCACAGCCTCAGATGCAGGGGCAGGGCACATCCTTTACCTGAGAAGCTGCCATATCCTCCTGCTCCTATTGCTCCTCCTCCTCTGGGTTCTGTTCTCAGGAGACCATATGCTGAGGAGTCAAAGTAGCATTGTGAGAATGTGTCTTCAAAGGCATAGCCCTTTTATCTAATCCCACCACAATCACTGGCAGAAGGACCTGGGAAACTTGAAAGACACACACTCTCATCTCCTTTCTCATGAGGAGGCAACATAATGAGCAGCTACATGGAGACCACACTGAGTTTGTTTTTCTGCATTCCTGTGCTCTCTCCTCTCACAGATGTCCACAAACTGCTACACCAATAAGAACGTGTGTTGCTCTCCTGAACATCATACCCAAGGGAGCAGTCGGTTATCTCCCCTGAACAAAGCCTGCTCTCCACACTCTCAGATACATTCCACAGTCCTCCTTCCAATCACTGGGTTCACCTGAGCATCTCCTGGGGCTAATCATTCCACAAGAATGTCCCACCCAGAGAATTTTAGTCTGAGAGGGAGCTCAGCTGATGTCACTTCTCCTCAGGTGACCCAATAACAACCCAAAGGGTTACAGTTGACCTGTAAATAGCCTGCGGAACCCATTGAGCTCAAAGCCCTACTTCACATCCAGAATCTGCCCTGCTGCTACTGCACTTGCTTTCACAAATCCTCCAAACCGCTCTCCCTATCTCCAGTGCATCTTATTAAACTCTGAGGATATCTAAGGGGACTTCAGCACACCTGCACCCTGGGGAGTAATTCGGGTTCCATGGCCCAGGAACTGAGAAGTTCATGGATTGGTAGCTCTATTTGACTTGTGTCGTTAAATGCTGAGGAGTGGGCTGGCTCACCAGGGAATGTCTCTCTGAAGAAAATTCACAACAGAACAGGGGAGAAACCTTGGGCAGGAAGACCTCAGAGTTTCCTCGAAAATTGGCCCTCCAACCCGCAGCCAAGTCGTGAGAGTGTGGGGACGACTCCCCTGTACTCAAGACTCACCATTGTGGAGGCACAGTGGCTAGAATTTTAACCAAAGTAGCCAACCTCGGGCTTCGTGTGCACAGGAATGTAGACTCAGAGGATCCGTATCAATGGGAAACACCAGTCAAAGAAAATTCACCCAGTTTTTTGCTCTGTTACAACTACACGGAGCCTCAAAGATTGCGCAGGCGCACTTTATGTGCATTCACAGGGGTGGGAGTTTGAGCGGGGTACTTCCGGCCACGGGCGGTGTCTGAATACAGGCCTGGGGATGGTGGAGACCTGCGTGACAGAGCTGGGAAGAGGTCGCTGGGTTGGGGCCAGGACTCCCCTCTACATGTTTCTCCTTGCTTATATGCTTTCGGTGAACACTCCAGTTTACTTCGGGACCATCTTGTACCGCCTCTACATAGTTATACAATTTGTGAGATTTCTGTCAAAAATGAAGATTATGATACTCCCATAATTTTTACATGATTCTTTGACACACTATATTGTTAATCTTTCTCTTACCTTTATATTTACTATGTTTTAGTACTGTGTGCCTCTCAATTCAATATATTACCAAAGTCATTAGGGCCCAGCTGGTGTCCAGAAGATTAATGGATGTGGTGGAAAACCCTACAGTTTGGTGATCAGGAGTGTCAAATTATAGAGTGGTTGTGAGTGGGATCATATTAGTCTGACTAAAGGGGCCAAAGTGGATGGAAAACTGCCGCCGCCCGCGGCAGCAAGGTGTTCGCGAGGTGAGGCGATGGACTTAACTTAATTAAAATAATGGAGAGGTCCAAGTGCTCTTGGTGGCAAATGGCGAGTTTATTCAAGGAACTGCTGGCTTATATGCAGAACTACAGTGGCCTGAGAACAATGCTGTTTTACAAAAGTTTGTACATTACCGAAAGCTATCAAGAGGGCAAGATGTTCTCACATCCTGAGAACATTAGCCCACAGATAGCAGTGCCCTCAAGATTATCACTTCCTCGGAACATGACGCACATGCCAAGACCTTGTTCTTTCCTTCAAGGCTGAGAAGGAGAAGGTCCGCAAGATGTCAAGATACCCGCCGGCTCCCGGGACCAGAAACCAAGTCCCGCCACCGTTTTCACAGTGGGGGCTCTGTCCTTGGTTCCCTGCGGCCTGGTGGGCTCCCACATCTCCCCCTTTTTTATTTTATATATCGAACCGGCTCCACATTCCTCGTCATGTCCAGCTTATGTTTTTTGAGGTCTACGTACAAGCCACTGATTTGTTTGATAAAAAACCGAATAAGGCTTAATAACAGCAAATGATGTAACATTCATTGATGCGTTTAAACAATTGGTTAGGAAGCAGTTATGACAGCTTAAATTATACTTTTGATCATATATAAGTTGAACATTTCCAGCTACAAAAGCATATGGATCTGGAACGCAAGCAATAATTGAAACATTTTTCTGAGTCCCCGAAACATTCATAGCGTCCTGGTCTCCAAGGTGAACCCATTGAACATCTCTTTTAGCTACAGTGACATATTGAAGGGCAGCAACCGCTTTCCATAACATATTTTGAAATGTACGGTTATTTCTAGTCCATAAACCATACAGCAAGTTCATTGGTCTGAATGTTGTGGGGCGGTAATCACTCCAGTCACAAAGCCCTTGATCACAGATGGTATAGTTGAGATGGCACATTCTCCAAGCAGGTCCCAATTGACTTGGGGATGGTGTTTTCTGCTTGCACAATGGGATATCAGGTGGGGGATCTCCTGGTCCTACAATGGTAGTTGAGACATTTCGTCGTAGGTATAGTAAGTCCACTCCCCAGTGAGTCCCGTTAGTGAAATTCCCATCCCAATCAGCATATCTAGAGATAAGAGTGCAGTTATTATTGTCTAATGAAAAACAGATGGGCAAAGTAGTAGATAATCCTGTGTAGTTATAAAGCGTAGATATTGGGATAACATGTCCTATAGAAGGAGGTCCTAAAACTTTAGTATTGTTAACATAAACAGGAACAAAGTCATTATCGTTCCAGGTCACAGGATGCATCATTGGAGGATTAGGGACAAAAGCCCAATATTCCTCAGTCTTCACTTGAATCCTCAGCATCCACAAAAGGCTCAGCAAAATCGCCAGACGTTGGCGTCTTCTCCGAGCTCGCTCCGGGTGGCTGAGGCGAGGCTGCATCGTCAAGCGTGCTAGCCGTCCCCGCAGCCGGTTCGTTTTGCTTCTGGGCATGTCGGACACAACGTTCAGGAAGCCAACGAGGGGCTTCTGCGTCTGTTGGAAAAACACAAACATGCCCCCTGCCCCAAACTAAAACTGGGTCAGGTCCATGACGAGAGCCATCTATGGGGTCTCTCCAATAAACCAACGGGTAATGTCGCATACGCGGCCCCCAATGCCGATCAGCCGCGGAGCGTCCTTCTGCATCCAAAGTTAAAAAGTTAAGAACAAATAAGGAATGTGACACTAACAGTTTAGGAGAATGAGGATCATACCATCTCCCCCCTTTTAATTTAGAGAACTGATGTTTGAGGGAAAGATGAGTACGTTCAATGATACCTTGTCCTTGTGGGTTGTGAGGTATACCTGTTTTATGTAAAATCTGAAATGAAGCACAAAAAGAAGCGAAACTTTTACTAGTATACGCTGGGGCATTATCTGTCTTCAAGACCTTAGGAACTCCAAGGATTGAAAAACAAAAGAGAAGGTGAGTAATAACATTGCGTACATTTTCACCTGTGAGAGGAGAAGCGCAGATAAAATGAGAACAGGTATCAACGGTGACATGTAAGTAACGTAATCGTCCAAACGCTGGGCAGTGGGTAACGTCCATCTGCCAAAGATCATTGGGTTTAAGACCACGAGGGTTGATACCATAATGAGGCACGGGGAGAAGCTGAGCGCACGTAGAACATGATTTAACAATTTGACGGGCAGCTTCTCGGGTGAGACGGAATTGATAACGAAGAGAGCGAGCAGATTGATGATGCAGGGCATGAGAAGATGTAGCCTTTTGCTCCTGTGAAAGGAAAATTTGCGTAAAAGTATCTGCAGTTTGATTACCATGGGCAAGGGGTCCAGGAAGGGAGGAATGTCCTCGAATGTGACCAATGAAACAGGGAAACTGTCGTTTCTGTAAAAGTTGTTGAATATCTGAGAAAAGCTGAGAAATCGTATGATTAGAGGTATGAATTAAAGGAACAGTTTCTAAAACAGCCATAGCTCGAACAACATATTGGCTATCTGTGTAAAGATTAAATGGTTGATTATATAGGGCAAGAGCTTGGCTGACAGCAAACAGTTCCACTTCTTGAGCTGAAACATAAGGGGTGGTCCAGATGAGAGGCTTGGTAGGAGTAAGTAGAACAGCACGTCCATTAGAAGATCCATCTGTGAATAGGGTAAAGGAAGTTGATAAAGGTTCAGAAGTGACAATGTTAGGAAAAATAAATCGTGCAGTATGGGCAAATTGTAAAATTTTATCAGCGGGCAGATGATGAGAGATGGTTCCAGCAAAACCTTCAAAGGCAAGAGCAAAAATGTCGTTAAAGTTAAGAAGCCAGTTAAGTTGTTCAGCGGTATAAGGTATAACAATAACAGTGGGATCATGTCCTAAAACTTGGAGAGAGATTTTGCGCCCTTGCTGGATGCGTTCTGCTACCAGAGAGGGATAGGGACTCAAAACTTTCTTTGGAGTAGACGATCCATGGATCCATTGCAATACACCTTCTTGATATAAAACTCCTGTTGGGGTTAAGGTAGTAGGAAGGATAATCAAGGACCACGGTCGTGAAATATCACAATATGTGAGTTGAGCTGTTAATAAAGCATTTTCTACAGACTGTAAAGCCTTCTTTGCTTCTGGAGTCATAGATCTAGGAGACGAGGGATTAGGGTCTCCTAAAAGAATATTAAACAAGGGTTTTAAGTCACCAGTAGATAATTTAAGTGAAGGATGGATCCAATTGAGTTCCCCTAGAAAGGTTTGAAAATCATGTAAAGTTTTTAATTGAGAAGTATCAATGGTTAGTTTCTGTGGAGAGAAGGAAGAGGGTTTTAATGAATACCCTAGGTAAGAAAATGGATAGGTATTTTGTACCTTATCAGTAGCGATCTGCAATCCTGATTGGGATAAGGCCTGTTGTATGTGCTGGAAAGTTAAATACAAATAAGACTCGTTTTCATGAGCTAATAGTATGTCATCCATGTAATGGATGATTAATGCAAGAGGAAATTGATCTCGAGTTTGTTGAATAGCTTGTTGCACAAACTTTTGACATAGGGACTTGAACCCTGAACCCTCAGATTAAAAGTCTGATGCTCTACCGACTGAGCTATCCGGGCTCTGCCTGACCTGCTAGATCTCCCCAATCTGCTTTATCAGGGTTTGGTGGCTCCGATTGAACAGTCGCCACCTTAAAATCAGTCGCCACCTTAAGATCAGTCACCACCTTAAGATTAGTCACCACCTTAAGATTAGGTTCTTCATACCGCGGCGCCTCCCAAGTCAGAGGAGGCAGAGCAGTTGGCACTGGAGGCAGAGGGCGAGAAAGATCCTCTGCTGAATGAATGGCTGGCAAACTGCCACGAGTCCCACGTTCCCATTTTTCAAGCTCAGAATCTCCCCTAAGACAATCTCTAACTAATGTCCATAAAGAAAACGCATCAACAGGGGTTTTCTCTGGACCGTGAGCACGGTAGTGTTCACGAATACGTTCTCCTACCTTTTTCCAAGTTTCCATATTAATAGTACCTTCTTCCGGGAACCAAGGGCAAACTTGTTGAATAAAATCTACAGAACAATGTATTTGACTCTTAGAGGTAGTAATGCCTCGCCCCTTAAATAAGGAGCAGAGGACTTTTTCAAAAAGTCCCTGATCTGATGAATGGGAACTTCCCATGATTAAAAACTCTCCGATACTGCTTCCTGCTACTTTTATTTTTTACTTACCGGGGCCCCGTAGCAGCGGTCCTCTCAGGCTCCCCTATCCTCGCGATAAGGACTCTGCTGGTCCCCCCTGACCCCCTTTTTCCGGGTCCCTGTTTCGGGCGCCACGCTGCCGCTGCCCGCGGCAGCAAGGTGTTCGCGAGGTGAGGCGATGGACTTAACTTAATTAAAATAATGAAGAGGTCCAAGTGCTCTTGGTGGCAAATGGCGAGTTTATTCAAGGAACTGCTGGCTTATATGCAGAACTACAGTGGCCTGAGAACAATGCTGTTTTACAAAAGTTTGTACATTACCGAAAGCTATCAAGAGGGCAAGATGTTCTCACATCCTGAGAACATTAGCCCACAGATAGCAGTGCCCTCAAGATTATCACTTCCTCGGAACATGACGCACATGCCAAGACCTTGTTCTTTCCTTCAAGGCTGAGAAGGAGAAGGTCCGCAAGATGTCAAGATACCCGCCGGCTCCCGGGACCAGAAACCAAGTCCCGCCACCGTTTTCACAGTGGGGGCTCTGTCCTTGGTTCCCTGCGGCCTGGTGGGCACCCACAGAAAACACACTAGAAATGCTTCTCTCCAACAGGAGAGGAAAACTGCTTTGTTCCTTCATAAGAATAGTCTGCCTATCAAAAGAACAACACACATGCTTTAAACATACACATAGTGCTATAGCAAGACAAAACATTTTGTGGGCCTCCAAGGAATTCTGGATGAATTTTACATGAATTCCAGTGATACAGAAAGTTTATTAAAAAGTCCTACCTACTCATGACTCCACTAATAAATGAATATAAACTTCTAATGGGACTCTTGTGATTCAAACCACTTTGTGGAGTCCTCCTCCATGTTCAGAGAAAAAAAGCAGCAATAACACTTCAATATTTTTCATTCAGTACAAAAAAGTTGGTAACCATAGGACTCTGGCCCACAAGAAGTGGACAGTGTTTCTGGGCAGAATGTAGCTCAAGGACCTATTTTGGGGGGTCAGAGGGAGAAATGATCCTTTCCTTGTCTCTAGATGCCCTAAGGATAAATATCTACCCCTTCTATTTCCTGCCCCTTATTGTACCTACTCACCTCTAGTAAGAAGCATAACTTCCTCCTGACATAAGCAGTTCCCCCCACCTTCTTCCTTTTAAAGTGATTTTTATTTATTTATTATTTAGAGAGGTGAAGGGAGAGAGAAAGGAAGGAGAGAAACATCACTGGGTGGTTGCCTCTCACATGCCTCCTACTGGGGACCTGGCCTGCAAGCCAGGCATGTGCCCTACTCTGAGAATTGAACCACTAACTCTTTGATTCACAGGCTGGCATTCAAGCACTGAGCCACACCAGCCAGGGACACATAAATACTACTGATATGTTTTAAAATATTTCCTTCATGTTTTCCCACTCTGCATGCCTTCAATTCCTATTTTTTTCTCTCCTCCTCATCCTTGTTCATCCTCATCTTCCTCTTTTTCCTTCTTTTTATTCCTTTTAATTGGATAATATAGTCATATTTTTGGTTAATTTAATCAGGTTGCAGTGAGTTTTATGATACAACTTTCTGCAAATGTAAACAATTCAACAGTGTATATATTTCAAAATAGCACTTTGTGTGGAACATGAGCGCTCCCTTTTTAACTACCTATACCCAGCATTTCTAGCAATACATGTCTGGCATTTGAGGTTTATTCCTAGGTCTTTGTGCTTCTCAGTCTTCCCTGAGAAAAGAAGGATAGTTCCCCATCCCTACTACATTGCGTCTATAGTAAGGAATGGGAGTCATTTAAGTTAACTAGACTCTTTCTTCAAAGGGCCTGAGGGCCATGTTCTACCTTTAGAGTGTGCCAGGGTTTTCACTTTTACTTCAAGGGCACCCCTAAATTATTTCCTAACGTTCAATTTAGGACTGAGGGATGAGGCAAATTCCACTCACGAATTCCTCCCTGCAAATGAGTTCCTTCATTTCTGAAGCCAGGACTATTGAAATATGGTGTTAAGTGCAATGGAAAAATTAAAATCATCTATCAAAGAAACACATTTATTATTTTGTGATGCGAACAATTTATAGGTGTAGTACATTGAATGTCCTAATGTTTAAACTGCTAATGTCCACATTGAGAAAGAAAATGATACACATAGTTTTAACCTTTACAATATATCAATACCTTAATAATATTTCATGCACCAAGAAATTGGAATGGACTATGTATTATACAACCATAGATGAAATAGATGTTGCCTTTTACCTAAATCCATGAACTGTTTAGAGCATTCTGCTAAATGCAATAAAGGAGAGGTTGGCAAAAATGTATAATCACTCTTGTATTTGTATTATGCAACATAAGAAAAACTAGGGATTCTGGTCAAGACACCGGAGAAGGCAAATAGTATAGTCAAAGGCTCCATGAGCACATCAGAATTAAAACTAAGCTACAGAACAACCATCATTTGTAAACCACCGGAAATCTAGCTGAAGAGAAGTCCCAGAAACAAGCAAATAAAATGCTACATGGAAATAGGTAGAATGGGCAAAAATATAAAAATTGTTGCTGCCACTGACCCCAGCCATGTGATCTTTAAAAACTGGGAGAAATAACTTGGCTGCAGAATTTCCCCCTGAACATATGTCCTACCTCACACATGTATCCCCTGATGTCCATGCCACTGGTGGGAAGACAAATCCCCATAACCTCTGGCTCTGGAAACCAGTTAAGGATTGGCAGACAGAGATCGCAGGTACCTGGAGACCCATGAATTCCCCTTAAACGGCGTGAGCCCAAAATTAGAAGGACTCAGTCACCCTGAGCTTTGGAACCATTGCAGCAATAGGACATTCAGAGAGAAAATGAATGGTCTGGCATCATGGTGAGAGCTGGAGGAATTTCATCAGACAGATCTGCTGTCTGGCGTAATTGTTTCTATTCTGAAAGCATGCCCACCACTAACATGAGAGTCAGTAGAACGGGCACCATAAGTGAGTCTTTTACCACCTGCCTACAGCTAGTAGCTCTGCTCTCCTGACTCTCTGATATCTTGCCCCACCAAATCTGCAGGCTTACCTGAGCTGTTTGCAGTGGGTATTCCATAACATCTGGCCTGTCTTGCATCATGCTGCAGACATTTGTTATATCTATTTAAAAGGATGCTTCTGGCTTCTACATATCCTGTAACATTTGCTGTGCGGCCCTCAGCCTGATGCCATCATCAGCAGGCCATTTTGCACAGCTTGTCTTCTTCTGGGCACCTCTAACATAATCTAAATTAGCAGCCCCCTGAAGATCTCTTTCTATCTCATAGTAAGTGAAGTAGCAGGGGGTTAAGTGGCAGCACACATGGACATCTCAAAGCTAGGACATCTGCCAGACAACTTCACTCACAGCATAGCACCACCCAACCACCTCCTTAAGTAACAAACTGAAGAAGCAGCCTCAGTGGTTATCAGAGTCATAGTGAAGTAAGTTTAGCTTTGAGGGACTGACCCCATAACAGCAGATGTGCCACAGTACTTGGGGTGAAAGGTCGGTTGTCACTGCCAGTCCTCATAGTCAACTGACCCAGGTATAAATCCATTCCATTAAGGTGCAAAAGAAATCAAGGCTATAACTATGATGGGAGTGTGTACAATGTCCACAATGGAAAGGAGGGCACAAACCCAGCTTGGGTGAACAGGGAAACTTGTCCAGTGGATTCTTTTTTTCTATTTAATTCTTATTCAAGTACAGTTTTCTGTTTTATATTCCCTGCCCTGCCCCCCCCCCAGTGCTCCCCACCTCCCACCCTTTTCCACCTCCACCGTTAATTATTCTCCCTGTGTCCTTTATACTTATTCGTGTGAGTCCCTCCCCTTTTCCCATATGATTCTCTCTCTTCTCCTCTCTGGACCCTGTCAGCCTGTTCCGTATTTGAGTGTCACTGGTCATATTTTGCTTGCTTGTTTGTTTTGTTCTTTAGATTCCTGTTAAAGCTTACATCATATGGTATTGGTCTTTCACCACCTGGCTTATTTTGCTCAACATAATGCTCTCCACATCCATCCATGATGTTGAAAAAAATAGGAGCTTCTTCTTCTTTTCTGCAGCATAGAATTCCATTGTGTAAATGTACCATAGCTTTTTGATCCAGTCATTTACTGATGGGCATCTAGGTTGCTTCCAACTGTTGGCTATCGTAAATTGTGCTGCTATGAACATCGGGGTGCATAGGTTCTTTTAGATTGGTGTTTCAGGGTTCTTAGGATATACTCCTAATAGTGGAATTGCTGGGTCAAAAGACACCTCCATTTTTAGTTTTCTTAGAAAGTTCCAGTGTATGCTATAGGGACTCACTACATGATTCCACTCCACAAAGGGCAAGCAACACAGCAACTCTACACAATACATGGAAGAAAACACAGGGAGGTGGCCAAAATGAAGATTAAAAACCTTACCCTAATGGGAAGAAGAACATTTAGAGACTTTGAAATTGTGAACAATGTGATGGCAACCAGAGGGAACTTGGAGGGGGATAATGGGAGGAAAGTGGGGAAGGGTTTTCAGGAACATCTATAAAGGACACATGGACAAAACCAAGGGTGGGTGGAATCAGGGGATGGAGTTGGGGATGGCTAGGATGGAGGCGAGTGGTGGGGGATAAATACAGAGGATGTACTTCAACAACAATAAAATATAAGAAAGAAAGAAATGACCACTTCATTGGTAAAGAAATAAGATAATGAATATTTGGTAAGCAAGTACATGTCATTACCACACATTGAGATTCTAAAATTATTCCAAATTAAAGTCTTTGATTCCTGTCACATGTCAATTTGTAACAGTATAGAATATTTAAGATGTATTGCATGATAATGTGAATCTATCAAAATACACTTTATTAAAGGAATTTTCAAAACAATAATAACCAGAACTCTGAAGTTATACTTCCTTGCACTTTAAAAAATTATTTTAGTGTTCTTTGAGAACAGTTGTATCCACTTTTAAAAATTAGCATTTGCCCTGCTGTTGGAGCTCTGTGGGTGTAGCCTGGGCTGCTAACCAAAGGGTTGTCAGTTTGACCACCAGTGAGAGCACATGCCTGGGTTGTGGGTCAGGTTCTCAGTGGGGCCACCTGAGAGGCGACCACACATTGATTTTTCTCTCCCTCTCTTACTTACCTCTTCTCTTCACTTTAAAAATAAATAAACAAAATATTTTTAAATATACTAAAACATTGAATTAGCAGTTGTTAAGCACAGCATTTTGGTATTGGATAGTGAGCAGCAGTTACATAAAAGACCACAAGAGAAACTGAGAGAGACAACTTTATTTCCCAGAGATGCTGGAAGACATACACAGCAGCCCTGCACTGACTCCAGTGAGGATGCTGGGAAACTCCAGGAGATCCCAGGACACCTGAGTTAATTCAGGGTCATGTGCAGAGGACCTTGGGGTTCTGGAGCTAAGTTTCCATTGTTCAAAATAAACCAAAAAAACCAACATCTTCATAAAGTGTGTAGAGATCTTATCTACTGGCCATGTGTGGTGAAAGCCTCAAGTGCAAGGAAGACTGTTGCTCAGAGCAGCTGCCAGAAAGTCAGGTGAAGAAGGGACCTTTAACCATGACTCTGTGACATGTTATGTACTGTGCGGAATTGCAGCAGAAGATATTGGCAGTTCAAGACTCCTAGTTACACCAAATAAATTGCATCAATAAGGGAGCAGTATTATAAAGTAGCTTAGCTGAACTCTTCAAAAAGCACATATCATCTATTGTAATTATTGAAATTCTCCATTAGGCACAATGGAATATATCCTCAATGGGTATTTTTTTCACATTATTTAATGTCTAAGGAATCCAAGGAAATAATCTGCCACTGCCATAACTGCACTGCATTGTGGGACGAAAGATTGTTATCTATAAACTTCAGTGAATTTGGAGATGTAAACACATTCCAGTTAATTCACCGTTATTAAGAAAAATAATCAGTTCACCCATTATCTGAATAAAGAATCACAATACAATGGTGTTACCATTTCTCAAACCAGACATTGCAAACATTGGAGAGTGTTACTTTTCTGGCATATTATAATCCAAGACTGCAGTTTTCTTTGGTTGCTACCTGGAAGCCAACCGTTGGAGGCCAACTGTTGAGCAAACGTGGACATACAGCCTTGTTATGCACTGAGGGATGAACTGTCCATATTCCTTCACATATTGCTGATGGCTTTTTTATTCCAACCACATCAACTAACATTTGACTATGAGTATGATGAGGACAGATCACGATTTAAACAAAACGACATTTTCCTTAAAGGGAGATTTAGAAAAGTAGTTAAAATTTATATCGTTTCTACATCTTACTATACTGCAAACTACCATGACTTCCACTGTAACATACAATAAAATTCTGAGGAACATAAAACAATTTCATTTACATTTCTCAATACATTGAGCAATAATCAGATTTTTTCACACATTGTGCATTATAGTGTTTTCAACCTTCTATACAAATGTAGTCATGTATGAAGCACACCTAATATACAAGAGTTCACCGGTGGTTAAGGAAAAAACAATCACCCCACAGATTTCACACACAGCAGAAATAAAACCACAGTAGCATTGACTGAAAAAAGACTGGAATCAGTTTAATATTTCCTTCTCAAAATATTTCAAGTGCTGTCAATATGCTATAGTTTCTATTGTGAGCAATTATACATATCTAGACATCCATCCCCTCCACATTTTGAAGCACACTGGACAGGAACAATTCCTGTTTTTAAACTTTGTGCAATTCTCTCTACTAATATTCTGCTTTACAGCAATACCTGAAATCTATCATTAGCACTCTACTCTGAATTATGATATTTTAAGCTGCAGTTTTTATTACATACTTTCCTAAATTTTTACATTTTTCAAGCGACTTTCCTGTATAAATTCTTTTGGGTTATGAGAACTGTGTAATTTCACAAAAGTCTTTTACTATTTATGAATATAGAATTCCACCTTTCAGTACTTTCCCTGATATATAACAAGGCAGTATATCCAGCTATACAATTTTCTACAATCTCTGTTTCAATGGTGTTTTTATAGTGTGAATTCTCATGTGCCACATAAGAGGTAAATATTGAAAAATGTGATTTACAATGCTGGGTGTGTTTTGGATATAGGGTAAAATATTGTCAAAGTCTCCATGTTTGAACAGTTTTTCTGTAGATGGGTGTGTCTCATTTTGGGTAAGGCACCTCTGATAAAAAGTACACTAATTATATGCAATACTTTTTATGGTTCCTCTCCAGTATGCATGACCTGATGTCAAAACGTTTTGTCACCTAGTTTACATTTATAAGCCTTGTTTCCAGTATGAATTTTCTAAAGTTTAGTAAGAGTTGTAAGTGGCTAAAGGCTTTACCCCATTTTTCACATTTAATAGGCTTCACTACAGTATAAATATACCTTGTGATGAATGAGCATTGAGGACTGGTTGAAGCTTATGACACATAAGGTACACGTATAAGGCATTCCTGTGTTGTGAATTGTTTGATGTTGAGTAAGGTCTGAGGGCTGCAAAGATGCTTTATCAGATGCTGAACACTTAAAATTCAATTTTCCTGATGCTGACAAAGGTTATATTAGAGTTTTAACAATTTATCAAATATTTCACATATAGAAGGCTTCTCTCCAGTGTGACTTATCTAACGTTGTGTCAGGCTGGAGGTCGATCCAAGACTGCCATATTGAGAAAATTCATTTCACTTCTCTCTAGTGGGAATTTTCAGATGTTGAGTGAGGTGTGATTTAAGCCTAAAGGATTTGTCACATTGAGTACATTCATAAAGCTTCTAACCAGTATGAATTTTCTGATGTTGAGTAAGTTGTGAGGTTGACCTAAAGGCTTCGCCACAATGAGTACGTTAATAAGGCTTCTCTCCAGTATGAATTCTCTGATGTTGAGTAAGGTGTGCGGTTGACCTAAAGGCTTTGCCACATTGCGAACATTCAAAAGTCTTTTCTCCACTGTGAGTTTTTAGATGTCAAGTGAGGTTTGAGATCTGGTTAAAGGCTTTGCCACACTGAGTACATTCATAAGGCTTCTATCCAGTATGATTTTCTGATGTTGTGTAAGTGTTGACCCCTACCTAAAGGCTTTTCCACAACCAGGACACTCATGAAGCTTCTCTCCAATGAATTTTCTGATGTTGAGTAAGGTGTGGGACCCACCTAAGGGCTTTTCCACATCCAGTACACTCATAAAGCTTCCCTCCAGTATGAATTTTGGATGTTGAGCAAATGTTGACCGCTGCCTAAAGGCTTTGCCACATTCATTACATTCATAAGGCTTCTCTCCAGTATGAACTGTCTGATGGCATGGAAGGGTTGAGGACAGTATAAATGTTTTGCCACATTGTGTACTTTTATAAGGCTTCGTTCCAGTATGAGTTGTCTGATGTCTTGTAAGGTTTGAGAACCACCTAAAGGCTTTGCCATATCTTCTGCATTCATTAGGCTTCTCTCCTGCATGAATTTTCTGAGCTAGTGTGAGTTTTGAGGACATCCTAAATGCTTCTGAATATTGTCTATACGTAGGAGAGTTTTCACCAGTATGAATTCTGTGATGCTCAGGAAGATTATAAGACTCTCTAAGTTCATTGCCACATCCACTACATTTCGCAAATTTGTCTCCTGTATG
Organism: Sturnira hondurensis; assembly: GCF_014824575.4. NCBI lineage: Eukaryota > Metazoa > Chordata > Mammalia > Chiroptera > Phyllostomidae > Sturnira > Sturnira hondurensis. The sequence goes on from NW_028073082.1 coordinate 138,556, forward strand.
AATTTTCTGATTATCATTAACATTTGAGGACCGGCTAAAGGCTTTAGCACATTCTCTACATTTATCAGGAGTCTGTCCAGGGTGAACGGTGTGATGATTAGAAAGGGTTGATGTAATCCAAAAACATTTTGTCACACTCTTTACAAATTTCAGGCTTCTGTCCAAGTAACTTTTTTTATGTAGAGTTACACCTGAGAACCAGTGACCTGTTTTACCACATTCTTCACATTTATGTTCTTTGCTGGGACCTCTTTTCTTAATCTTATTGAAATTTGATATTTGATTGGAGCATTTCCTGCGTGTTAAATATTTGCAAACTTTCTCCCTGACAACTATATTCATTTGTTCAGTGCCATTTGAGGACTGCTTTAAGCATTGGACATTATGCCTTTGCTTGTTTGTCTTCTCCTCAGTAGGGACAACCTGATGAGTATTGTGAATTGATATTTTGTCAAAGACTTCTCCACCTTCATAATGGCTGTCTGCAAGTTGACTCATTGGCTGGATATTAGAATTTGACTCATGGATAAAACTCTTCCAATGTTCACTGCATTGACTACCTCTGTAATCATCACACACACTCTGGGAAACATTGAACACAGAAAGGCTTTTAGTGACATCCATAATTTCATTAAGCATGTAAACTTATTCCAAAATAACCATGCTGTGATCTCTATAAAACCATGTTGGTGGTATAAAAATCATACTCAAGTTCAAGAAAATATTATGCAGTGGAATGAAAGAAAACATCATTTCTGAAAAGTATAGCATTTTCTGAAGAAAGGAAATGTCAAATTAATCAGATTTAACCTTTCTACATGCATTCTAAATGATTACATTGGAAAAATTAGTGACTGAAACCTTATTCCCACTCTACATTTTGAACAATTCAAATGATTACCAACACCACAAGTTATGAGATATCTTAGATTTTCCAGAAGGTCTTTAGAAAAGGGTAGTCAATCTCAATTCTACCATGTGCCACTTTGGCCTGATCATTCCCTTCAGTGGGCTGCATGTAATTTTAGGACCATGTGAATGTTACTATTCTAATGTAGGGGCAAGGATTTTGGCGATGCTTCCAGGTAGGAAGAAAGTTCTGGGTTGGACAAAAGAAGGTTGAGGGCCAGATTCAGCCTGGAGATCTTGTGTTTGCCACCTGTGCTTTAGAACAATATGTACACCTAGAATAATATGTTCAGTCTTTCTATTTGGAAATACATTGGTCTGTAAAGGTATCTGACTTAAAGTCGAAATTCCCACAGATTTGAAATATTTTCACATCTTTTTATAACCATGATTTTTCATGAATCTCTTTTAAAGTTAGTTTTCTCCATTCAATCATCCTTTGTTTCTTGTCATAAACTTCCTTATCAATATCAAAAGCACAGCTCTCATATCTTACCAGTATTTCTTCCAAAAATACATCTTCTTTTCCTGACCTCTCCAGGAAGTACTGGTTGACTGTAGATGACACAGCTGAGAGACACAAAAGAAAGGTTCACAGGTATGACACACAGGTGAATGTACAATGACCTTACAAGGAATTTTAAAACAAATCACAGTGTTGAGTACTTCAAATCACTTAAATACTTGCAGGAGGATGAAGTGTGGTACAATGACAAAAAGTCACAAGAAAGGGGAACAATGGCTGTATACTCTCATAAAACACTGTGCTCGTCTCTCTTGACACACAATAGTAGTAGAATAAATAAACTCCACATTCCCATTGTTTCCAGACACATAGTGTGCAGTGTATTCAATCACCTCACTGTTGTCCTCCATGTTCCCAATACGTTTTTCTCTTGTGCAGGACACACAGTGCTCACGCCATAACACCACATGGTGAACACATTATAGTGCACACTAAAAAGAAAGGGTAATAGTTGAAATAACACAGACCAGTGGACAGAAGACCAATGTCAAGCATAATAAGATATCATGGGCTTTGAAAAAGAAACAGGCATGATATAAATCTTGGAACACAAAAACTCTAAAAAACAAACACCAACCACATTTCCCCCCGAAATTAGAGTTTAAACTGGGGGTGAATGATATTTCTCTCTCTTTTTTTCAACCTGGGGAAAGCAAGCTCATAGAGCATAGTTCTTTACCGTTATGAAACTCAACAATTATATCAACTAAGTATACTTGGAAGCTAAAGCTTGATTAACCACCAAATCACTAAAGAAAAGCTTTTTTTTAAAGACAAAACTGTGGTTTCTCATTTTTTATTTTCAGCATACATTTCAATTTTTTCCAGTGTAACCAAAGCCTCCAGAACCCCATTCTTTGTCATCTATACCTTCAACTTCCTCTATTTCTGGATGATAAATCAGTTCACAAATGAAGTATGCAAGGCCATCATGTTTTTTAACTTCATACCTTCCTTTGCCAAAATTGAGCTGTACAACACCAATATTTCCTCCATAATCTTCATCTGTGACACTAGCTGGTACATCCATGAGGCATTTTGTAGCCAATCTAGAATGTTCAGCGACCACTCCATAGCACCCAGCAGGCAGAGTGATATTCCGGTGAGCTTTCACAAAGGCTTTCTACATTGGTTGCAGTGGGTAATAATTGACACTGGGGAGATCTTAGCCAGCCACCCGCACACACCCCTTGGTCGGGGTAATGGGGTAACACTGGGGCATTATTAATGCCAGTGTGAACCACCCTCTTCTGCAGGTGGGACCATTTGCTGGACCACATGGTGCACATCTCTTCAGAGCATAGCATAAATGAGGAGTACTCAAGCACAGCTTGCCACAAAGGAAAAGAAAGGCCTGAATCAGATCTTATCAAAAATTACATTGAATTCAGAAAACCTACTTTTGAAGATTTTATTTATTTGGGGGGAAAAGAGGAAAGAAGGTGGAGACACCAATGTGAAGTTGCCTCACACATGGCCCGTACTGGGAACATGGCCGACAACCCAGGAATGTACCCCAACTGGGAATCAAACCAGGAAACTTTGGCTTTGCAAGCTGGCACTCAAGCCAGTGACCCACAACAGGTGGGGCCAATATAGAAATGTTTATATCTGACATTCAGTGAATACAAATTCACCCATGGACAAATATAAAATGAATACTATTTCTGTGACTTAAAGCAGCAAACAGCCATTTTCCATTAAAAAAGCACAGAAAGAAGCAATGAAAAGAACAAGGAAAGATATAAACGAATGTGAATTTAAATTTCATGGCAATTGATGTATGGCTGATTCATATTTGAATCAAGTCCCACAATGATTAAATACTGATCTTAAAACTATCATTTATTTTCCCTATATGTCAATAAATGCTAAAAAGCCAATCAACAAACTTTGAAGAATTTGTGTTAAAAAGGGAATTACCCTGGAAAACCAGCAGTGATAATGACTGACTGAGACTGACAGATGCTGGAGTCGAAGTCTTTCTTTTAAAGGGCCTGATGCAGAGCTGCAGCTACTCACAAGCTGTGACCTTAAGCCTTGGGAGAGCACATTGAAAGTTGCTAGAGACATTCAGGGAGGTACTCAACTCTCTGGCTTCAGGGCTAAGGCTGGATAGGCAGTCTTCTCCCACACAGCAGTCATCTGAGGTCCTTCTTCCCTTGCAGAGCTCTCCCAAGAAAACAGGTAGAAGGTGCGATATCTGAGTCCCCTCCTATCTGGCTAATGCTACAGCCCTGTCCTAGTGATGCTCGGAGACCTTGCAAGAGTCCACTTGAGAAATCACCCAAGCAATATCCAGTGGCTTTTCCATACAAATGGCCTATCTTGCTCATGATGCAGACTCTTCTAAATCTCTCAAAGAGGCTGGATCTGCCTTTTCATGCTCTATACTTTTGACTCAGTAGCCCAGGAAAAACAAAAGAACATTGTCTTTCTACATTTTTAAAAATATTTTATTTATTTATCTTTCGAGGGGAAGGGAAGGAGAGAGGGAGAGAAACATCAATGTATGGTTGCCTTTCGTGTGTCCCCTGCTGGGAGTTGGCCTGCAGGGAACTGGCCTGCAACCCAGGCATGTGCCCTGACTGGGAATCGAACCTCAATCCACTGAGCTATACCAGCCAGGGCACTTTCTACATTTTTAATGGTGTTCAAATGTAGCTGTCTCCATTTTCCCTCCAAGTCTCTGACACAACACAATTATCCAAGTTCTCTCCATCGTTCCAACCACCTTCCGTTTTTTCCATGTGTTCTCTTTTTATCTAATTGTTGTTTGAGTAAACTGTTTTGTTTTTTGTCCCATCACAGCCCACCCCACCCCTCTCCAATCCCTCTCATTTCCACTCCTCCATAGTTTTTATCCATGTGACCTTTATACATGTTCCTGAAAACTCTTGCCCTCTTTCTTCTCATGATTTCCTCCCAAGTCCCTTCTGGTTACTGTCAGTTTGTTCTTTCTTTCAATGGTTCTGTTTATATTTTGCTTGCTTTTTTGTTTTGATGATTCATTTCCTCTTATAGGTGAGATTATATGATGTTTGTCTTTCACCTCTTGCCTTATTTCATTATCATAATGCTCTCCAGATCCATCCATGGTGTCCCAAAAGATAGGAGCGCCTTCTACCCTAAGAAACCTGAAACACCAACTAAAAAGGACCTATGATCCCCAACGTTGAGATCACCACAATTTATAATAGTCAAATGCTGGAAGCAACCTAAGCGCCCATGAGGAAATGAATGATCAGGAAACCATAGTACATTTGCACAAGTACAAGTATATTTTGAAGTGAAACAGAAAAGTAGATTGTCTCAATACCATATGACATAACCATTAACAGGTATCTAAACAACAAAAAAAACAAGCAAGCAAAATATGACCAATTACACACAAATACGGAACAGGCTGACAGGGTGCGGAGGGGAGAGGGGAGAGAATCATAGGGGGGAAAAGGATGACTCACATAAACAAGTACATAGGACACATGGACAATAACTAAATTGGGGGGTGAAATGGGAGGGAGGTGGCGAGCACTGGGGGTTCAGGGGTGGGAATATAAGACAGAAAACTGTACTTCAACAAGAATAAAATAAAGGGAGAGGGAGGGCTTTGGTTGAAACTGCAAACAGAATAATACAGGTCACTGCAGTGTAAAGAGAATTCTGAAAACATGAAGGAGCATGACACACTGTTGGACACCAGCTGGCCCTCTCTGACAGCAACACATACAAATCTGCCTCTTCACAATCCTTTCCCCTGAAGCACAGCTTCTCATACAATGCCTGAAAGTCTGGCTTCCTGTCACCACTGGGTGTCTCACCTGTGACACCTTCATCTCCATTTCCACCTACCTGGGGGGGTCGGATATTGACTTTTTTCTGCAAATATCCCAGAGGTCCTTCATTTGCTCCAAAAATCTAACAAGGACTGACTTAGAAACAACAAGACCTATGTACAAAATAATAATTATTATTTTAAATCTGTCTCCATTTCCAACCCACTTTGAGCTGAGAAAAAAAGGGCTGTGGGAAATTTAAAATATTCTAGATCATTTTCCAAAATTCTGTCTCCTCATAGTGCCTTAATCATTCTAACAACAAGTAAATATTTCAGATAATGAGCTGCAAAGGACTGCAGTTCTCAAAGCCTTTATTTAATCCATGAGATAACCTCCAAACCCTGCCCTGTGAGCATCAATCTGAAAGTCTCCCATACAAAGTAGAGTCCCCAAAAGAGTTGAAATAAAAAGAAATCCTGGGGTGGAGGAGAAACTCCAAAGGAAATCATTCTCACTCAGGGAGACCAGGTTGCTGTAATTCTCCAACATCACATCCGAGTACAATTTCCGCTGACCTGCGTCTAGACACTCCCACTCCTCTCGAGAAAAATCTACTGACACGTCCTTGAAGGTTAAGAATGGCTGATGATAAAAAAAAAGGACAAGCATATTTTTCCACAATACACAGGACAGATCTCACTGTCATCTAACATGAAAGCTGTTAGAAGTGGTTTTCACCTAGTAGATATCCTGCATCATTCAGTAAGGCCACTTTGACCTTCTAAAACTCTCAAAAGTATTTGGTAACACAAAGAACTGACCATAATACATGTGTCTACAAATCCACTGCAAAGACAATACTTTTCAGGAAAATAAACTTTAAAATGTAGGAACACACACAGGTATACTGATTGCTGAGTGTTGTATTTCTATCATTCAGAATCAGCTATGTATACTCCTCAGCTACAAAAGCATGATGAACTGTAACTGTCAGAAACTTCTTTAGGTTTCATTCAGACAGCAAACAATGTCCTTTTCTAAAAATGCAGAATCTGATTCAGGAGTTGTGGGTGGGGCCTATGTTTCCACATTTTTTCAGAAGCTCACTTGCTTAAGTATGTTTTATTGATTATATTCTCATAATTATCCCATTTTTTCTTCCCTTTCTCCCCTCTTGCCCTTAAACCTGTCTCCCTCCATAACTCCTACACTAGGTTCATGTCCATGGATCATTCGAAAGAGTTCTATGACTTTTCCAGATCCTATACTATTTTAAATTCTCCCTATGTATGTTATACCCATCATTTATGTTTCTTCCCTGTATCTTTGACCAGATTCTCCCACTAACTCCACCCAGTACACAACCCTCCATATGAACTCCATTTTGGTTATGGTGGTCCTGTTCTGGTTATTTTCTTATTTTCATTTTGGTTTTGTATTTACAGAACTTTTGGTTAAAAGTTGTGAGCTTGTTATCATTTCACTCTTTAAAATTTTGATCATCTTCTTTTTCGTAGACAAGTGTGTGGGACATTTTATATAAGGGCTTGGTGATAATGAAATCCTTTAACCTGACCTTATCTGGGAGGCAATTCACTTATCCTTCCATTCTAAATGATAGTTTTCCCCCTTAATTAATCTTGGATGTAGGTCCCTGCGTTTCCTGACTTTGAATAATTATTTCCAGCCCCTTGTGGTCTGCAAAGTTTCTTTTTAGAAGTCAGCTGACAGTATTATGGGAACCCCTTTGTAGCTAACTCTCCTTTTGTGGTCCTTCCTTTAAGATTCTATCCTTACCTTTTATCTTGGGTAATGGAATTGTGATGTGCCTTGCTGTGTTCCCCCTTGGGTGCAACTTCTTTGACTCTGTGAGGTTCCCTCACTTGCACCTCTATTTTATTCACCACACTGGTAAGTTTTCCTTCTTTACTTTTCAAATCAGTTTTCCATTTTGTGCTCTTCCTCTTCTCCTTCTGGAAACCCTATGATTAGAATGTTGGAGATTTTAAAGTTCTTCCAAAGCTCACTCAGCCTCTCCTCATTTTATTCAATTCTGGTTACTTCATTCTATTTGCGATGAGTGTTTGTTTCTTCTTTGTGGTCCAAATTACTGATTGGAGTCCTAGTTCCTTTCATTTCACTGTTGGTCCTCTGTATATGTTTCTGTATGTCATTCTGTATAGCCGGCACTTCTTCCTTTTGTAGCTCTACTCAGCCATGTCTGTGAGCATCCTGATTACCAATGTTTTGAATCCTGCATCTCATTGGTTGGATATATCTTTGGCACTTAGTTCATTTTTAAAGGATTTCTTTTTACAGATGGTGTAGGGAGGGAGACAGAGTAAGAGAAACACAAATGTGTGGTGCCCTCTTGTGTGACTCATATGGGAACCTAGCTGTCAACCAAGGTGAGTGCCCTCACTGGGTATTGAACCATCAACTCTTTGGTTCACAGGGTGGCACTTCCTCCACTGATGCACAGCACTCAGGCATCTTTTGCCAGAATGTTGCTCTGCTCTTTCATTTGGGCTATTATTCTTTGTCTAACTGCACCTGTTACGTTCCCAGGTGTGGAGCTATAAATATTTGTCAGTGCAGGGCCACCCACCTTGCTGTGTTGTGGTGCTGTGTCTGAGGTAGTGTTCAGAGAGAAAATAATCCTGCTAGCTCATCTCTCACACAGCTTTCAGTCAAGTCTCCTGATACCAGCAAGCAAATTGCCCTTTCTGGTCATGATTCTGTGGTGAGTGGGCTTGTGTAACTCCTAGGATCCCATGGAATCCTGCAGCAGACTCTTCTGTAAGACTGGGTGTTTCTCCTGTAGCTGCACTTCTACAGGTTTTTATAGCCAGAGGGTTTGTGGCTTCAGTTTCACATGCTGGAAGCCTAAATTATTCTGTGTGTATTGTTCCCATGTTATTCTTCTTGTGTATGTGCACATTAATGTAATACCACTTGGTTCACCAAATACCGCCGCAGCTCGCCAGCCCACCAGCACCTGGCCCACAGAACAGTTTAGCCAGCTGCCTCCTTGCTGCACATCATCTCCACCCCGACTTGGTATCTCTGACCCTCCTAGCAGTTTGTATGAATGTTTCTTCTGTAACTCCTTGGTAGTCAGACTTTCATTACAGTTATATCTCTGATATTTGTGGTAGTTTGTTGTTTTTAAAATGGTGGCTATCCTTCCTTTGTTTGTGCAAAAAAAGCAATACACATCTACCTATGTCTTCATCATGGACGCCAGAGACAAGCTCACTTTTTACTAATGAAACCACCATCTATGATCCACCTGCCACACTTCTCACTAGCACATAATGGAGACACTGAAAAAAATCACACAAATGCTTTGCACCTTAGCATATGTTAGAAAATTTACATTTCCAAAGAAGTAAGTACATAGCAGCCAGAATTTCATTTGAAAATTTTCACAGTTATTTTGAGAACAAAATTATTCTTCATATTGAAATAGTTTCTGAAACATACAGTAAAAGATGGACCTTTAGTTTCATTCAAAACTTAAGCTATGATCTTCAAACTATCATAGCCAATTTCACACAGAGACCTCATGGATATTCACTGCTCTGTATGTAACTGAACAGAATGAAAAGAGTAAACTTAACAAAAGAGAAAACTAACACAATCATTAACATTTTATGCACACAGTAAGGAATACATGTAAATATGGAAAATAGGTGTAAATGAAAGGAAATAGAACATACATATTCTATGTCAATATAAATCACGGTTATTTTGTGATTCTGTAACTCTGGTGAATCCCTCTGCGAAAGATACTCTGTGTAATTTATAAACACAATAAAGAGAAACACACACATAATGATGGGAAGGAAGTTAACACTATAGTTTCTTTGTTCACGTGTGACTGTTTTATTTCATTAAAAATGTCTTTGTATCATGAGTGGTGAAATAAATCTTACCAATTTATCTAAATTAAACACACATTTATAGCATGATTCCTGTAAAATTACCTGAAAATATGAAAGGTGATAATGTAGGGTACATGTGTGACCTGAGTGTGCAATGTAACAAACTTTCACAGGAACAAGGACCACTGATTAAATCCTCCTTGTCAAGTTGCCTATGATATCTATGAAATAAATATACGGCCTTCATTTCCCAAGGCAAACAGAAGTTAGAAAGACAACAAAACTGTTCAGATGACCTGTGATAGTTTTTTCACACCCCTCAATAGTTCCCTATCAGACTACTATTAATGATAAAGGAAAAACTATTAACTCTACACTGAATAGAACATCTCAGTCAAGTGACTATCAGGTGGATTGGATCCATCCATATCCAGTGACTCAGGCTTGCAGAAGAACATGCCCTTATTGGTGTGACACTATTTTCGAAATACAGAAATAAGAAAGTCATTATGTGAAAATAATCATAAGTAAACACTCACTTTTTCTAATGTCAATCTACATGTACCTCTCATGTTCAATACACTCATTGTGTATTTAAATAGCAAGACTTCCTTATGAACTCAGCGACAATGTCTATTCTACTGACTCTCGGTTTTCAGAACAGGGATTCTCACTGAAAAATCTGCATTCACTTACCTCTGATGTACAGAGGTGATGCTTAAGCCACATGAAGTGAAACATATATCCCTTCTTCACCAATACCCTAGCCTCTGAGACCATCCCAGCAAGTATATTGCACACGGCTGCATTCCAACTTTCATCTTTCACTCAGAAGACGTATTCCCTTTTAGATGGTTATTAATTAAAGGAAGGAATGCTTGACCTTGGGCAGCATAGATAAAGATAAGGGACAGAGGGCCCTGAGACATAGACATTAGTACAGTACACAAAATACTGTACTTGAGAAACATAAACAGAAAATGATACTAGTAGAAAAATACAACCTCACTACCCAACAACATGAAAGAACAGAAATGAAGGTTGCTGGTTCTTAAGCCAATCATATTAGGAGGAAAAGCAAGCACAGCCTCAGATGCAGGGGCAGGGCACATCTTTTACCTGAGTAGCTGCCAATAATGCAGTGGCATTATAAAGGAGCTTAGCTGAACTCTTCAAAAAGCACATATCATCTATTGTCATTATTGGAACCCTCCATTAGGCATAATGAACAATGGGTATTTTTTCACATTATTTAATGTCTAAGGAAACCAAGGAAATAAACTGCTACTGCCATAACTGCACTGCATTATGGAAGGACAAATGGTTATCTGAAAACTTCAGTGAAGTTGGAGATGTAAACACATTCCAGTAAATTCACCTTTATTAATAAAAATAATCAATTCACACATTATCTAAATAAAGAATCACAAAACAATTGTGTTACCATTTCTAAAACCAGACATTGTAAACAATCGGGAGTGTTACTTTTCTGGCATATTATAATCCAAGACTGCAGTTTTCTTTGGTTTCTTTTTTTTTAAAGATTTTATTTATTTATTTATATTTAGAGGAGAAGGAGAGAGGGAGAGAAACATCAATGTATGGTTTCCTTTTGTGCTTCCCCTGCTGGTAGTTGGCCTGCAAGGAACCAGCCTGCAACCTAGGCATGTGCCCTGACTGGGAATCAAACCTCGATCCTCTGGTTCGCAGGCCCACGTACAATCCACTGAGCTACACCAGGCAGGGCCTCTTTGGTTTCTAATTGGAAGCCAACAGTTGGAGGCCAACTGTTGAGCAAACGTGGACATACAGCCTTGTTATGCACTGAGGGATGAACTGTCCATATTCCTTCACATATCGCTGATGGCTTTTTTATTCCAACGACATTAACTAACACTTAACTATGACTATGATGAGGACAGATCAGGATTTTAACAAAACAACATTTTCCTTAAAGGGAGATTTAGAAAAGTAGTTAAAATTTATATCGTTTCTACATCTTCCTATAATGTAAACTAGCATGACTTCCATTGTAACATACAATAAAATTCTGAGGAGCATAAAACAAACAATTTCATTTATATTTCTCAATACATTGGACAATCATTAGATTTTTTCATACATTGTGCATTATAGTGTCTTCAACCTTCTGTACAAATGTAGTCATGAGTGAAGCTCACCTAATATACAAGAATTCACTGGTGGTTAAAGACACAAAAATCACCCCACAGATTTCACACAGAGCAGAAATAAAAACTTAGTAGCATTAACTGAAAAAAGACTGGAATCAGTCTAAGATTTCCTTCTCAAAATATTTCAAATGCTGTCAATATACTATAGTTTACATTCTGAGCAATTATACATATCTAGACATCCATCCCCTCCACATTTTGAAGCACACTGGACAGGAACAATTGCTGTTTTTAAACTTTGTGCAATTCTCCCTACTAATATTCTGGTCTACAGCAATACCTGAAACCTACCAATAGCTCTCTACTCTGAATTATGATATTTTAAGCTGCGGTTTTTATTATATACTTTTCTAAATTTTTACATTTTTCAAGCCACTTTCATGTATAAATTCTTTTGGGTTATTAGAACTGTGTAATTTCACAAAAGTCTTTCGCTCTTTATGAACATAAAATTCCACCTTTCTGTGCTTTCCCTAATATATAATAAGGCAGCAGGTTCAGCTATACAATTTTCTGCAATCTCTGTTTTCATGGTGTTTTTATAGTGTTAATTCTTATATGCCACATAAGAGGTGAATGCTGAAAAACATGATTTACAATGTTGCGTATGTTTTGGATATAGGTTAAAATATTGCCAAAGACTCCATGTTTGAACAGTTTTTCTCTAGATGGATGTGTCTCATATTGGGTAAGGCACCTCTGATAAAAAATACACTTTTTATATGCACTACTTTTTATGGTTTCTCTCCAGTATGCATGATCCGATCTCGAAACGTTTCGTCACTTGGTTTACATTTATAAGCCTTGTTTCCAGTATGAATTTTCTGAAGTTTAGTAAGAGTTGTAAGTGGCTAAAGGCTTTATCCCATTTTGCACATTTAATAGGCTTCACTGCAGTATAAATATACTTTGTGATGAATGAGCATTGAGGACTGGTTGAAGCTTATACCACAAAAGTATACATAGAAGGTCTTCCTGTGTCGTGAATTGTTTGATGTTGAGTAAGGTCTGAGGGCTGCAAAGATGCTTTATCAGATGCTGAACACTTACAATTTGAATTTTCCGGTGCTAACAAAGGTTACCTTAGAGGTTTAACAATTTACCAAATATTTCGCATATATACGGCTTCTCTTCAGTGTGAATTATCTAATGTTGAGTAAGGCTTGTGATCGACCTAAGACTGCCGTGTGGGGAAAATTTCTTTGACTTCTCTCCAGTGTGAATTTTCAGATGTCGAGTGAGGTGTGAGTTCAGCCTAAAAGCTTTGCCACATTGACTACATTCATAAGGCTTCTCTCCAGTATGAATTTTCTGATGTCGAGTAAGTGTTGTCTGATGCCTAAAGGGCTTTGCCACATTTTGTACATTCATAAGGCTTCTCTCCAGAAAGAATCTTCTGATGTTGAGTAAGGGATGACCTCAGCGTAAAGGCTTTGCCATTTTGTACATTCATAAGGCTTCTCTCCATAATGAATGGTCTGATGTTGTGTAAGTGGTGACCTCAGCCTAAAGGCTTTGCCAGATTGTGAGCATTCATAAGGCTTCTCAACAGTATGAATTTTCGGATGCGGAGTAATGGGTGACCTCAGCCTAAAGGCTTTGCCACATTGTGTACATTTATAAGACTTCTCTCCAGTATGAATTTTCTGATGTCGAGTAAGGTGTGAGGTCAACCTAAAGGCTTTGCCACATTGTGTACATTCATAAGGCTTTTCTCCAGTATGAATTTTCTGATGTGGAGTAAGGGATGTCTGATGCCTAAAGGGCTTCCCATATTCTGTACATTCATAAGGCTTCTCTCCAGGATGAATTTTCTGATGTTGAGTCAGGTGTAAGGTCAACCTAAAGGGTTTGCCACATTGAGTACTATCATAAGGGTTAGGGTTAGACTCTGGCACCTAAGGGTTGAGGACCGTGTAAATGTTTTGCCACATTGTGTACATTTATAAGGCTTCCTTCCAGTATGAATTGTCTGATGTCTTGTAAGGTTTCAGATCCACCTGAAGGCTTTGCAACATTTTCTGCATTCATAAGACTCCTCTTCTGCATGAATTTTCTGAGCTTATGTGAGGTTTGACGATCTCCTGAATGCTTCTGAACATTCTGTACACATAGGAGAGTTTTCACCGGTATGAATTCTGTCATGCTCAACAAGACTATAGGACTCTCAAAATTCATTGTCACATGCACTACATTTGAAAAATTTCTCTCCTGTATCAATTTTCTGATGATCATTAACATTTGGGGACCAGTTAAAGGCTTTAGCACATTGTCTACATTCATCACAGTTGTGTCCAATGTGCACTGTGTGATGATTAGGAAGGGTTGGTGTTCTCCAAAAAACTTTGTCAGATTCTTTACAAATTTCAGTTTTCTGTCCAAGATAACTTTTTTTATGTAGAATTACACCTGAGATCCAGTGACCTGTTTTAGCACAGTCTTCACATTTATGTTCTTTGCTGGGACCTCTTTTCTTAATCTTATTGAAATTTGATATTTGATTGGAGCATTTCCTGCATGTTATGTATTTGCAAACATTCTCCCTGACAGCTATATTCATTTGTTGAGTGCTATTTGAGGATTCCTTTAAGCATTGGACATTATGACTTTGCTTGTTTGTCTTCTTCTCAGTAGGAACAACCTGATGAGTATTGTGAACTGACGTTTTGTCAAAGACTTTTCCACAATCATAATGGCTATCTGCAAGCTGACTCTTTGGCTGGACATTAGAATTTGACTCATGGAGAAAACTCTTCCAATGTTCACTGCATTGACTACCTCTGTAATCATCACACACACTCTGGGAAACATTGAACACAGAAAGGCTATTAGTGACATCTATAATTTAATTAATCGTGTAAACTTATTCCTAAGTAATCTTGCTGTGATCCCTATAAAACCCTGTTGGTTGTATTAAAAATTCTACTCAAGTTCAAGAAAGCATTATGCAGTGGATTAAAAGAAAACATCATTTCTGCAAAAGTACAGCATTTTCTGAAGAAAGGAAATGTCAAATCCATCACATTTAAGCTTTCTACGTGCATTCCAAATGCCTACATTGTACAAATTAGTGACTGAAACCTTATTCCCACTCTACATTTCAAACAATTCAAATGATTACCAACACCAAAACTTATGAGATATATTTGATTTTCCAGAGGGTCTTTAGAAAAGGGTGGCCAATCTCAATTCTACTATGGCCCCTTCAGCCTCATCATTCCCTTCAGTGGGCTGCATATACTTTTAGGACCATGTGAATGTTACTATTCTAATGTAGGGGCAAGGAGTTAGGTGATGCCTCCAGGTAAGAAAAAGGTTCTGGATTGGATAAAAGAAGGTTGAGGGCCAGATTTAGCCTGGAGATCTTGTGTTTGCCATGTGTGCTTTAGAAGAATATGTACAGCTAGAATAATATTTTCAGTCTCCCTATTTGGAAATTCATTGGTCTGTAAAGGTATCTGATTTAAACTGGAAGTTTCCCCAGATTTGTAATATTTTTCACATCTTATATAACCATGAATTTTCATGAATTATTTTTAAAGTGAGTTTTCTCCATTCAATCATGCTTTGCTTCTTGTCATAAACTTCCTTATCAGTATCAAAGGCACAGCTCTCATATCTTACCAGTGTTTCTTCAAAAAATAGTTCTTCTATTCCTGACCTTTCCAGGAAGTACTGGTTCTCTGTAGATGACACAGCTGATAGACACAAAAGAAAGGTTCACAGGTATGACACACTTGTGAATGTACATCGACATTACAATGAATTTTTAAACAAATCACAGTTTTGAGTACTTTGAATCACTTAAATACTTGCAGGAGAATGAAGTGTGGTGCAATGAAAAAAAGTTACAAAAAAGGGGAACAATGGCTGTTTACTCTCATAAAACACTGTGCTCATCTCCCTTGACACACAATGGAAATAGAGTAAATAAATTCCACATTTCTATTGTTTCCAGACACATAGTGTCCAGTGTATTCAATCTTCTCACTGTTGTCCTCCATGTTCCCAATACGTGTTTCTGTTGTGCAGGATACACAGTGCTCAGACAACACATGGTGAACACATTACAGTGCACACTAAAAAGAAAGGGTAATACTTGAAATTACATAGACGAGTGCACTGAAGACCAATGTCAAGCATAAAAAGATATCATGGGCTTTGAAAAAGAAACAGGCATGATATAAATCTTGCAACCCAGAAACACTCAAAACCAAACACCCACCACTTTTCCCCCCCAAAATTAGAGTTTAAACTAGGGGTGAATGTTATTTCTTTTTTAAACCCGGAGAAAGCAAGCTCATAAAGCATAGTTGTTTACAGTTATGAAACTCAAAATTATATCAACTAGTATTTTTGGAAGCTAAACCTTGATTAAGCACCAAGTCACTAAACAAAAGCTTCTCTTTTAAGACAAAAGTATTGTTCCTCATTTCGCATTTTCAGCAGACATTTCAATTCTTTCCAGTGGAACCAACGCCTCCAGAACCCCATTCTGTGTCATGTATGCATTCAACGTCCTCTGTTTCTGGATAATAAATCAATTCACAAATGAATTGTGCAATGCCATTATGTTTTTTAACTTCAAACTTTCCTTTGCCAAAATTGAGCAGTACAACACCAACATTTCCTCCGTAATCTTCATCTATGAATTCAGGTGCTACATCTATGAGGCCGTTTGTATCCAATGTAGAACGTGCAGCTACCCTTCCATAAACCCCAGCAGCAGAGTGATATGAATGATAGATTTTACAAGGGCTTTCTACATTCATTGCAGTGTGTAATTTTTGGCAATGTGTAGGTTATAGCCAGCCACCCACGCAAACCCCTTGGTTTGGGTGGTGGGGAAACACTGGAGCATTATTAATGAGAGTGTGCACCGCCCTCCTCTCCAGGTGGGGACCATTTGCTGGACCACATGGTGCACATCTCTTCAGAGCACTGCATAAAAGACAAGTGCGCAAGCAAACCTTGCCACAAAGGAACAGAAAGGCCTGAATCATATCTTTTCAAAAACTGCATTCAATTCACAAAAGCTACTTTTGAAGATTTTATTTATTTTTAGACAAAAAAGAAAGGATGGTGAGAGACATAAATGTGAAGTTGCCTCAGACGTGCCCCCTACTGGGAGCAGAGCCCACAACCCAGGAATGTACCCCAACTGGGAATCAAAGCAGGAATCTTTGGCTTTGCAAGCTGACACTCAAGGCAGTGACCCACAACAGGTGGGGCCAACATAGAAAAGTTTATATCCGACATACAGTGAATACAAATTCAGCCATGGACAAAGAGAAAATAAAGACTATTTCTGTGACTCAAAAGACCAAACAGCCATTTACCATTAGAAAAGCACAGAAAGAAGCAATGAAAAGAATAAGGAAAAACATAAAGGAATGTGAATTTAAATTTCATGGCAATTGATGTATGGCTGATTCATATTTGAATCATGCCCCACAATGATTAAATAGTGATCTTAAAACTATCATTTATTTTCCCTATATGGAAATAAATGCTAAAAAGTCAATCAACACACTTTGAAGAACTTATGATATAAAAGGAATCACCCTGGAAAATCACCAGTGATAAGGACTGACTGAGACTGAGAGATGCTGGAGTCCAAGTCTTTCTCTTAAAGGGCCTGATGCAGAGCTGCAGCTACTCACAGGCTCTGACCTTAAGCCTGGGGAGAGCACATTGAAAGTTGCTAGAGACATTCAGGGAGGTACTCAACTCTCTGGCTTCACGGCTAAGGCTGGATAGGCAGCCTTCTCCAACACGGATGTCATGTGAGGCACTTCTTCCCCTGCAGAGCTCTACCAATAAAACAGGTAGAACGTGGTATTTTTGAGTCCCCACCTACCTGGCTAATGCTACAGTCCTGTCCTAGTGATTCCCCGAGATCTTCCAAGACTCCACTTCAGAAATCACCCAAGCCATATCTAGTGGCTTTTCCATTCAAGGGGCTCCCCTTGCCGCATGATGCAGACTCTTCTAAATCTCTCAAAGCTACTGGATATGCTTTTACGTGCTCTATACTTCTGACTCAGTAGCCCAGGAAAAACAGAACATTTTCTTTCCACATTTTTAATGCTGTTCAAATGCAGCTGTCTCCATTTTCCCTCCAACTATCCCACACAACACAACTATCCCCACTGATCTCCATGGTTCCTACCAGCTTCTGTTTTTTCCATGTGTCCTCTTTTTATTTGTTGTTTGAGTACAGTGTTTTGTTTTTTGTCCCATCACAGCCCAGCCCACCCTTACCCAATCCCTCTCATTTCCACTCCTCCATAGTTTTTGTCCAGGTTACATTTATACATGTTCTTGAAAACACTTGCCCTCTTTCTTCTCATGATTTCCTCCCAAGTCCCTCTGGTCATTGTCAGTTTGTTCATTATTTCAATGTTTCTGTTTATGTTTTTCTTGCTTGTTTGTTTTGACGATTCATTTCCTCTTATAGGTGAAATCATATGGTATTTTTCTTTCACCACTTGGCTTATTTCATTACCATAATGCTCTCCAGATCCATCCATGCTGTCCCAAGACCCAGGAGCTCCTTCTACACTAAGAAACCTGAAACACCAACTGAAAAGGACCTATGAACCTGAATGTTAATAACACCACAATTTACATTAGTCACATGCTGGAAGCAACCTAAGCGCCCATGAGGAAATCAACGAATCAAGAAACCATAGTACATTTGCAGAAGCACAAGGACATTCTGAAGTGAAACAGAGAACTAGATTGTCTCATACCATATGATATCACCATTAACAGGATTCTAAACAAGAACACAAACAAACAAGCAAAATATGATCAATGACACTCAAATACGGGACAGGTTGACAGGGTCCAGAGGGGAGAGGGGAGAGAATCATAGAGAAAAAGACGATGGACTCTCATGAACAAGTATAAAGGACACATGGACAATAAGGTGAGGGGCAGAAACGGGAGGAAGCTGGGGAGCACTGGAGAGGCAGGGCTGGGAATGTAAGAGAGAAAAATGCACTTGACCAAGAACTAAATAAAATATAAAATTAAAAAGAAGAAAACTAGACTGTCTCAATTTGTGGAGGTACATTGAGTTGCAAGAGAATCAACGGGTCTAAACTTCAAAGGGATTTGTTTGCAACCTCGAGAGGGTTAAAAATTGTAAGTTCAAAAACATGACATCTGGCCACAGGGTTCCTGTGATATCTGCATCATATTCCACGATCACAACCACTTTCTTCATGAACTCCATTCTTGCCACAAGAACAAAAGGAAAAAAGGAAATGGCTTAATGTACAATTCCTCAAGAACGTGTACAGTTTTTCCCAGGTCCTCAAAGCAATGAAAGTGGAGTCAGACTATGGAGACCCTTAAAATCTAAAAAATGAGTTAACTGTATGCACTGCACACGTTGTAAAGATCCTATTTTTTTATTTTTAGACAGGGAGTGCTTATGTTGAAACTACTAACACAATAACAGAGGTCACTGCAGTGTAAATAGAATTCTGAAAACATGTATGAGCATGACACACTGTTGGACACCAGCTGGCCCTCTCTGACAGGAACACATACAATCCTGCCCTTTCACAATCCTTTCTCCTGAAGCACAGATTGTCATAGCATGCCTGAAGGTCTGGCTTCCTTGTGACCACTAGGTTTCTCACCTGTGACATCTGCATCTCCATTTCCACCTACCCGGGGGGCCGGATATGGACTTTTTTCTGAAAATATCCCAGAGGTCCTTCATTTGCCCCAAAAATGTGACCAGGACTGGCTTAGAAACAACAAGACCTGTGAACAAAATAATAATTATTATTTTTAATAATGTCTCAATTTCCAATCCACTTTGAGCTCAGGAAAAAGGGCTGTGGAAAATTTAAAATATTCTACAAGATCATTATCCAAAATCCTGTCTCCTCATAGTGCCTTAGTCATTCTAAAAACATGTAAATATTTCAGATAATGAGCTGCAAAGGACTGCAGTTCTCAAACTCTTTATTTTCTCCATGAGATAACCTCCAAACCCTGCCCTGTGAGCATCAATCTGAAAGTCTCCCATACAAAGTAGAGTCCCCAAAAGATGTGAAATAGAAAGAAATCCTGAGGTGGGGAGTAGAAACTCTTAAGGAAATCATTCTCACCCAGGGAGACCAGGTTGCTGTAATTCTCCAACATCACATCCGAGTACAATTTCCGCTGACCTGAGTCTAGACACTCCCACTCCTCTCGAGAAAAATCTACTGACACATCCTTGAAGGTTAAGAATGGCTGATGATAACAACAACAACAACAAAAGAACAGGCATATTTTTCCACAATACACAGGAGAGATCGCACTCTCATCTAACATGAAAACTGCTAGAAGTGATTTTCACCTAGGAGATACCCTGCATCATTCAGTAAGGCCACTTTGACCCTCTAACACTCTCCAAAGTATTTGGTAACACAAAGAACTGACCATAATACATGTGTCTACAAATCCACTGAAAAGACATTGCTTTTCAGGAAAATAAACTTTAAAATATAGGAACAGACACAGGTATACTGATTGCTGAGTGTTGTATTTCTATCATTCAGAATCAGCTATGGATACTCCTCAGCTACAAAAGCATGATGAGGTGTAACTGTAAGAAACTTCTTTAGGTTTCATTCAGACAGCAAGCAATGTACTTTTCTAAAAATGCAGATTCTGCTTCAGGAGTTGTGGGTGGGGCCTGTGTTTCCACATTTTTTCAGAAGCTCACTTGCTTAAGTATGTTTTATTGATTATATTCTCATAATTATCCCATTTTTTCTCCCCTTTCTCCCCTCTTTCCCTGAAACCAAGATATCAAGTTGCCAGTGATATCTATGAAATAAATATACGGCCTTCATTTCCCAAGGCAAACAGAAGTTAGAAAGACAACAAAACTGTTCAGATGACCTGTGATAGTTTTTTCACACCCCTCAATAGTTCCCTATCAGACTACTATTACTGATAAAGGAAAAACTATTAACTCTACACTGAATAGAACATCTCAGTCAAGTGACTACCAGGTGGATTGGATCCATCCATATCCAGTGACTCAGGCATGCAGAAAAACATGTCCTTATTGGTGTGACACTGCTCTCGAAATACAGAAATAAGAAAGTCATTATGTGAAAATAATCATAAGTAAACACTCACTTTTTCTAATGTCAATCTACATGTACCTCTCATGTTCAGTACACTCATTGTGTATTTAAATAGCAAGACTTCCTTATCAATTCAGCGACAATGTCTATTCTACTGACTCTCGTTTTTCTCTTACAGGGTTTCTCACTAGAAAATCTGCATTCACTTACCTCTGATGTACAGAGGTGATTCTGCAGCCACATGAACTGAAACATATATCCCTTCTCCACCAATACCCTAGCCTCTGAGACCATCCCAGTAAATATATTGCACATGGCTGCATTCCACCTTTCAGTTTTCACTCAGAAGACGTGTTCCCTTTTAGATGGTTACTAATTAAAGGAAGGAATTCTTGACCTTGGGCAGCATAGATAAAGATAAGGGGCAGAGGGCCCTGGCACATAGACTTTAGTACTGTACACAAACTGCTGTACTTGACAAACATAAATAGAAATTGATACTAGTACAAAAATACAACCTCACTACCCAACAACATGAAAGAACAGAAATGAAGGTTGCTGGTTCTTAAGGCAATCATATTAGGAGGAAAATCAAGCACCAAGCCTCAGATGCAGGGGCAGGGCACATCCTTTACCTGAGAAGATGCCATATCCTCTTGGTACTCTTGCTCCTCCTCCTCTGGGTTCTGTTCTCGGGAGACCATATGTACAGGAATCAAGTTAGCATTGTGAGAATTTGTCTTGAAAGCCACAGCCTTTTTAAGTAATCCCACCACAATCACTGGCAGAACCACCTGGGAAACTTGAATGACACACACTGTCATCTCCTTTGTCCTGAGGAGGCAAGATAATGAGCAACTACATGGAGATCACACTGAGTTTGTTTTTCTGCATTCCTGTGCTCTCTCCTCACACAGAGGTCCAGAAATTGCTACACCAATAAGAACGTGTGTTGCTCTCCTGAACATCACACCCAAGGGAGCAGTCTATTATCTCCCCTGAACAAAGCCTGCTCTCCACACTCACAGACACATTCCAGAGTCCTCCTACCAATCAATGGGTTCACCTGAGCATCTCCTGGGGCTACTCATTCCACAAGATTGTCCCACCAAGAGAAGTTGAGGTCTGAGAGGGATCTCAGCTGATGCCACTTTTCCTCAGGTAATCCAATAACAACCCAAAGGAGTTTTACAGTTGACCTGTAAATAGCCTGCGGAACCCATTGAGATCAAAGCCCTACTTCGCATCCAGAATCTGCCCTGCTGCCACTGCACTTGCCTTCACAAATCCTCCAAACCGGTCTCCCTATCTCCAGTGCATCTTATTAAACTCTGAGGATATCTAAGGGGACTTCAGCACACCTGCACCCTGGGGAGAAATTCGGGTTCCCTGGCCCGGGTACTGAGAAGTGCACAGATTGGTAGCTCGACTTGACTTGTGACATCAAATGCTTAGGAGTGGGCCGGTTCGCCACGCAATGTTTCTCTGCAGAAAATTCACAATAAAAGGGGAGAGAATCCTCGGGCAGGAATGCCTCAGAGTTTCCTCGAAAATTGCCCCTCCAACCCGCAGCCAAGGCGTGAGAGTGTGGGGACGACTCCCCTGTACTCTAGACTCACCATTGTGGAGGCACAGTGGCTAGAATTTTAACCAAAGTAGCCAACCTCGGGCTTCCCGTGCACAGGAATGTGGACTCAGAGGATCCGAATCAATGGGAAACACCGGTCAAAACAATATTCACCCTAAGACGTTGGCTCTATTACTACTTTACGGAGTCTCAAAGATTGCGCAGGCGCACTTTATGTGGATTCACAGGGGTGGGAGTCTGAGTGGAGCACTTCTGGCCATGGGCAGTGCCTGAATACAGGCCTGCGGGTGGTGGAGACCTGCGTGGCTGAGCTGGGAAGAAGTCGCCGGGTTGGGGCCAAGACTCCCCTCTACATGATTCTCCTTGCTTATATTCTTTATGTGAACACTCCAGTTTACGTCGGGACCTTCTTGTACCTCCTCTACATAATTATAAAATTTGTGAGATTTCCATTAAAAATGAAGATTATGATACTCCCATAAATTTTCAATGATTCTTTGACATACTCTATTTTTAATCTTTCTCTTACCTTTATATTTACTATATTTTAGTACTGTGTGGCTCTCAATTCAATATATTACCAAAGTCATTAGGGCCCAGCTTCTGTCCAGAAGAGTAATGGATGTGGTGGAAATCCTAGAATTCAGTGACCAGGAGTGTCAAATTATAGTGTGGTTGTGAGTGGGATCATATTAGTCTGACTAAAGGGGCCAAAGAGGATGGAAAACACACTAGAAATAATTCTCTCCAACAGGAGAGGAAAACTGCATTGTTCCTTTATAAGAATAGTCTGCCTATCAAAAGAACAACACACATGCTTTAAACATGCACATAGTGCTATAGGAAGACAAAACATTTTGTGGGCCTCCAAGGAATTCTGGATGAATTTTACATGAATTGCAGTGATACAGAAAGTTTATTAAAGAGTCCTACCTACTCACGATTCCACTAACAAATGAATATAAACTTCTAATGGGACTCTTGTGATTCAAACCACTTTGTGGAGTCCTCCTCCATGTTCAGAGAAAAAAAACAGCAATAACACTTCAATATTTTTCTCATTCAGTACAAAAAGTTGGTAACCATAGGACTCTTGCCCACAACAAGTGGACAGTGTTTCTGGGCAGAATGTAGCTCAAGCACCTATTTTGGGGGGTCAGAGGGAGGAATGATCCTTTCCTTGACTCTAGATGCCCTGAGAATAAATAACTTCCCCTTCTATTTCCTGTCCCTTATTGTACCTACTCACCTCTAGTAGGAAGCATAACTTCCTCCTGAAATAAGCAGTTTACCCCACCCTCTTTCTTTAAAAAGGATTTTATTTATTTATTTTTTAGAGAGGTGAAGGGAGAGAGAAAGGGAAGGAGAGAAACACCAGTGGGTGGTTGCCTCTCACATGCCTCCTACTGGGGACCTGGACTGCAACTCAGGCATGTGCCCTATCTGAGAATTGAACCCCTAACTCTTTGATTCACAAGCTGGCATTCAAGCACTGAGCCACTCCAGCCAGAGCCAAATGAATACTACTGATATGTTTTAAAATATTTCCTTCATGTTTTCCCACTCTGAATGCCTTCAATTCCTAATTTTTTCTCTTCTTCTCATCATTGTTCATCCTCATCTTCCTCTTTTTCCTCTTTTTTCTTCCCTTTAATTGGATATTATAGTCATAGTTTTTGTTAATTTCATCAGGTTACAGTGAGTTTTATGATACAACTTTGTGCAAATGTAAACAATACAACAGTGTATATATTTCAAAATAGCACTTTGTGTGGAACATGAGTGCTTCCTTTTTAACTACCTACACCCAGCAGTTCTAGCAATACATGTCTGGCTTTTGAGGTTTATTCCAAGGTCTTTGTGCTTCTCAGACTTCCCTAAGAAAAGAAGGATAGTTCCCCATCCCTACTACATTGTGTGTATAGTAAGGAATCGGAGTCATTTAAGTTAACTAGACTCTTTCTTCAAAGGGCCTGAGGGCCATATTCTACCTTTAGAGTTTGCCAGGGTTTTCACTTTTACGTCAAGAGCACCCCTAAATTATTTCCTAAAGTTCACTTTAGGACAAGAATGAGGCAGAGTTCCACTCTCGAAGTCCTGCCTGCAAATGATTTCCTTCATTTCTGAAGCCAGGACTATTGAAATGTGGTGTTAAGTGCAGTGGAAAAGTTAAAATCATCTATCAAAGAAACATANTAGAGTTTGCCAGGGTTTTCACTTTTACGTCAAGAGCACCCCTAAATTATTTCCTAAAGTTCACTTTAGGACTGAAGAATGAGGCAGAGTTCCACCCTCAAACTCCAGCCTGCAAAGGAGTTCCTTCATTTCTGAAGCCAGGACTATTGAAATGTGGTGTTAAGTGCAGTGGAAAAGTTAAAATCATCTATCAAAGAAACATATTTATTATTTTGTGATGGGAACAATTTATAGGTGTAGTACATTGAATGTCCTAATGTTAAAAATGCTAATGTCAGCCCTGAGAATGAAAATGATACACATAGTTTTAACATGCAATCTGAACATGAAGAAATGCTAAACAATAGGCTATATATTACCATGGTAAATAGTGCAAGATGGATTCGCCCAAAAATAATCTAAATAAAGGGCAATTTAAAACTCTAAAATACAATATAGCATTGAGAATACGAAAAAGTCAGGAAAATATTTTCAAAACAAAATGCTTTTTAATACACATACTTTTTCCTAATAGGGTCCCAAGTCCCAGCTTTTCTCCTAGAGATAATTGAAGTCCAAAGTGCATGAAGATACCACCTTCCAATTCTTACAAATAGTGTCCTCAATATACTAGAGACAAGCGTCAGTGAGATGATGGCAATGAAAATCCTAGTACACCATTGGTGGGCATGTAATTTGTTGAATGTACTCTAGAATGAATGTAAACATCCCCTCATTACGTTAGACAGGAAAGCCATTTGCTCAAGACATCCCACTTAGGACACATGGACATGAACTAAAGGGGGAAAATGAGGGTAGGAGAAGGTTGCAGGGTTGAGGGTAATGAAGGGAAAAAAGGGGATAACTATAATCGCATAATCAATAAAATATTTTTTAAAACAGACTTCCCAGTCAGATAGAATATCCAAAAAATTGAATCTCTGCCTAAAAGATCCATACACATTTATTGGACCATCATTCTCAAAGGCCAACACAAAAACAACCAGGATTATTTACAATGTATCAGTACTTCAATATTATTTCATGTACCAAGAAATTAGAATGGAATATGTATTATACAACCATACAAGAAATAAATGTTGCCTTTTGCCTATATCCATGAACTGTTTAGAGCATTCTGCTAAATGAAATAAAGGAGAGGTAAGCAAAAATGTATAATTACTCTTCTATTTGTATATTCCAACATAAGAAAGACTGGGGAGTCTGGTCAAGATTCCAGAGAAGGTAAATAATATACTCAAATATTCCATGAGCACGTCAGAATTAAGCTAAGCTACAAAACAACCATCATTCATAAACCACCTGAAATCTAGCTGAACAGAAGTCCCAGAAGTAAGCAAATAAAATGCTACATGGAAATAGGCAGAACAAGCAAAGATACAAAAATTGTTGCTGCCACTGACACCCAGCCATGTGATCTTTAAAAACTGGGAGAAATAACTGGGCTGCGGAAATTACCCCTGAAGAATGACATGCGTCCTAGCCCCACACATGTATCCCCTGATGTCCATGCCACTGGTGGAAAGACAAATCCTCATAAATTCTGGCTGTGGAAATCAGTGAGGAATTGTTAGACATAGATGGCAGGTACCTGGAGACCCATGAGTTCCCCTTAAATGGCATGAGCACAAAATTAGAAGGCCTCATTCACCGTGAGCTTTTAAATCCTGGCAGGAATTGGACATGCAGAGAGAAAATGAAAGGTCTGGACACATGGTGAGAGTGGGAGGACTCTCTTGAGCCAGATGTGAGGTAATTGCTTCCATTCTGAAAGTATGTCCGCCACTAACATGAGACTCGGTAGAATGGGCACCATAACTGAGTCTCCTACAACCTGCCTACAGCTAGTAGCTCTACTATCCTGACTCCCTGATATGTTGCTCCACCAAGTCTCCAGGATTACCTGAGCTTTTGCAGTGGCTATTCCACAACATGTGGTCTCTGTCCCATCATGCTTCAGACATTTGTAATATCTATGGAAAAGGCCACAACTGTCTTCTACATATCCTGTAACACTTGCTGTGTTGTCCTCGGACTGATGCCATCAGCAGCAGGACATGTTGCACAGCTTGTCTTCTTCTGGTCACCTCTAAGACAATCTAAATTAGCAGCCAACTGAAGATCTCTTTGTATGTCACAGGAAGTCACCTAGAAGGGGTAAGTGGCAGCACAGGTGGACATCCCAAAGCTAGGACATCTGGCAGACAACTTCACTCCCAACATAGCACCACCCAACCACCTCCTTAAGTAACAAACTGAAGAAGCAGCCTCTGTGGTTATCAGAGTCATAGTGAAGTAAGTCTAGTTTTGAGGGTCTGACCCCATAAAAGTAGATGTACCACCGCACATGGGGTGAAAGGTCAGTGTTTGCTGTCAGTCCTCATAGTCAACTGACCCAGGTATAAATCCATCCCATTTTGGTGACAGGAAATCAAGCCTAAACTATGATGGGAGTGTGTACACTGCCCACAATGGAAAGGAGAGAACAAGTGAAGCCCCCAGATTTGGTGAAAAGAAATACTGTGCCAGTAGATTCTATAGGGCACTCACTAGATGAGTCCACTTCACAAAGGGCAAGCAACATGGCAGCTCTAACAAAATAAAAGGAAGCAAACACAGGGAGTTCGCCAAAGTGAAGATTAGAAACCTTAACCTCACTCAAATATGGAACACGCTCACAGGTTCCAGAAGGGAGAGGGGAGAGAATCATAGGGGAAAAGGGAATGGACTCACATGAACAAGTATAAAGGACACATGGACAATAACTAAGGGTGGGGGGTGGAAAGGGGAGGGAGGCTGGGAACATGGGGCGAGGGGGCGGGCAGGGTTGGGAATATAAGACAGAAACCTGTACGTGAACAAGAATTAAATAAAAATTATATTAAAAAATAAAAAATAAAATAAAAACCTTAAGCTAATTGAAAGAAGAGAACTTAGGGACATTGAAATTACAAACAATGTGACCCTAACCAGAGGGGAATTGGAAGGGGATAATGGCGGGAAAGTGGGGAAGGGTTTTCAGGAACAGCTATAAGGAACATATGGCCAAAACCAAGGGTGGGTGGAATCAGGGGAGGGAGGTGGGGATGGCTAGGATAGAGGCGAGTGGTGGGGGGTAAATACAGAGGACTGTACTTCAACAACAATAAAATATAAGAAGAAAGGAATGACCAGTTTATTGGTAAAGAAATATGGTAATGAATATTCGGTAAGCAAGTAGATGTCACTACTACACATTTACATTCTAAAATTAATCCAAATTAAAGACTTTGATTCATGTTACATGTCAATTTGTAACAGTATAAAGTATTTAAGATGTATTGAAAGATAATGTTAGTATATAAAATTAAACTTTGTCGAAGTTATTTTCAAAACAATAATAACCAGAACTCTGAAGTTATACTTCTTAGCACTTTAAAAAATTATTTTAGAGTTCTTCAAGAAGAGTTGTCTCCACTTTAAAAAATTAGCATTTGCCTTGCTGGTGTAGCTCTGTTGGGGGATGCTGGGATGCTAACCAAAGGGTGGCCAGTTTGATCGCCAGTGAGGGCACATGCCTGGGTTGTGGGTCAGGTTCTCAGTGGGGACATGTGACAAAAAAAAATAACATTGATTTTTCTCTTTTTCTCTTACTCCTCCCTCCCTTCTCTCTAAAAATAACTAAATAAAATATTTTAAAATCATACTAAAATTGAATTATCATTTATTAAGCACAGCACTTTGGTATTGGATAGTGAGCAGCAGTTATATAAAAGACCAAAAGAGAAACTGAGTGAGACAACTTTATTCCCCAGAGATGCTGGAAGAGGTACACAGCAGTCCTGCAGTGGCTCCAGTGAGGATGTGGCTGGATGCTGGGAAACTCCAGGAGATCCCAGGACACCTGATTTAATTCAGGGTCATGTGCAGAGGACTTTGGGGTAATGAGAGCTAAGGTTACATTGTTCAAAAAAAAACCAGAAAAAGCAACATGTTCATACAGTGTGGAGAGATCTTATCTACTGGCCATGTGTGGTGAAAGCCTCAGGTGCAAGGAAAACTCCTGCTCAGACCAGTTGGCAGGAAGTCAGTTCAAGAAGGAACCGCTAATTGTGACTCTGTGAGATGTTATGTACTGTGTGGAATTGCAGCAGAAGATACTGGCAGTTCAAGGCTCCTAGTTACACAAAATAAATTGCATCAATAATGGAGCAGTATTATAAAGTAGCTTAGCTGAACCCTTCAAAAAAGCACATATCATCTATTGTAATTATTGGAATTTTCCATTAGGTATAATGAAATATATCAATAATGAGGATTTTTTCATATTATTTTGTGTCTAAGGAAACCAAGGAAATAAAGTGTTACTACCATAACTGCACTGCATTATGGAATGACAAATTGTTATCTATAAACATCAGTGAATTTGGAGATGTAAACACATTCCAGTAAATTCATTTTTATTAATAAAAATAATCAATTCACACCTTATCCAAATAAAGAATTTCAATACAATTGTGTTACCATTTCTGAAACCAGACCTGGCAAGCATTGGGGAGTGTTACTTTCCTTGCATATTATAATCCAAGAGCACAGTTTTCTTTGGTTTCTAACTGGAGGCCAACTTTTGAGCAAACGTGATGTATAGCACTGTTATGCACTGAAGGTTGAACTGTGGATATTCCATCACGTATCACTGATGGCTTTTATATTCCAACCACATTAACTAATACTTAACTATGACTATGATGGGGACAGATCAGGATTTTAACAAAATGACATTTTTCTTAAAGGGAGATTTGAAAAAGTAGTAAAATTTATATCACTTCTATTTCTTAATATAATGCAAAGAAGCATGACTTCCATTGTAACGTACAATAAAATGCTGAGTAACATAAAACAAACAACTTCATTTGAATTTTTCAACACATTGAAAAATCATGAGATTTTTCTCACACATTGTACATTCTGCTGTCCTCAACCTATTATACAAATGTAGTCATGAGTGAAGATCACCTAATATACAAGAGTTGACCGGGGTTAAGGAAACAACAATCACCCCAGTGATTTCACACACAGCAAAAATAAAAGCATAGTAGCATTAACTGATAAAAGACTGGAATCAGTTTAATATTTCCTTCTAAAATATTTCAAATATTGTCAATATACTATAGTTTATATTCTGAGCAATTATACATATCTATTTTTAAATTTTTATTTTTATTTCACACTTATTCAAGTACAGTTTTCTGTCTTATATTCCCAGCCCTGCCCCCCCCCCCCACCAGTGCAGACATCCATCCCCTCCACATTTTCAAGCACACTGGACAGTAACAATTTCTGTTTTTAAACTTTGTGAAATTCTCTGTACTAATATTCTGCTTTACAGCAATAAAAAACTGAAATGTCTGCTGAAAATAGGAAATGAGGAACAATACTTTTCTCTTAAGAGAAGCTTGTCTTTAGTGATTTGGTGCTTAAACAAGGTTTAGCTTCCAAAAATTTTAGTTGATATAATTGTAGGGTTTCATAACTGTAAAGAAATATGCTATATGAACTTGGTTTCTCCCAGGTAAAAAAAAAGAAATAACATTCACCCCAAATTTAAACTCTAATTTCGGGGGGGAAAAGTGGTGGGTGTTTGTTTTTGAGATTTTGTGTTCCAAGATTTATATCATGCCTGTTTCTTTTTCAAAGCCCATGATATCTTATTATGCTTGACATTGGTCTGAAACGTATCATTAGCTCTCTACTCTGAATTATGATATTTTGAGCTGTGGTTTTTATTATATACTTCCCTAAATTTTTACACCTTTCAAGCCACTTTCACGTATAAATTATTTTGGGTTATTAGAACTGTGTTATTTCAGAAAAGTCCTTCACTATTTGTGAATATTGAATTCCAATGCACTGTGCTTTCCCTGATATATAACAAGGTGGTAGGTCCAGCTATACAGTTTTCTACAATCTCTGCTTTAATGGTGTTTTTATACTGTGAATTCTCATATGCCACGTAAGAGGTGAGTGTTGAAAAACGTGATTTACAATAT
This sequence comes from Sturnira hondurensis, assembly GCF_014824575.4. NCBI lineage: Eukaryota > Metazoa > Chordata > Mammalia > Chiroptera > Phyllostomidae > Sturnira > Sturnira hondurensis. The sequence goes on from NW_028073082.1 coordinate 168,766, forward strand.
TGGGTATGTTTTGGAGGTAGAGTAAAATACTGCGGAAGTCTCTATGTTTAAGCAGTTTTTCTCTAGATGGGTGTGACTCATATTGGGTAAGGCACCTCTGATAAAAAATACACTTGTTACATGCACTACTTTTTATGGTTTCTCTCCAGTATGCATCATCTGATGTCAAAACGTTTTGTCACATAGTCCACATTTATAAGCCTTGTTTCCAGTACGAGTTTTCTGAAGCTTAGTAAGAGTGAGAAGTGGCGAAAGGCTTTATCCCATTTTGCACATTTAATAGGATTCACTACAGTATAAATGTACTTTGTGATGAATCAGCATTGAGGACTGGTTGAAGCTTATACCACATAAGGTACATGTATAAGGCATTCCTGTGTTGTGAATTGTTTGATGTTGAGTAAGGTTTGAGGGCTGCAAAGATGCTTTACCAGGTACTCAACACTTACAATTTGAATTTTCTGATGCTGAAAAAGGTTACATTAGAGGTTTAACAATTTACCAAATATTTCACATATACAAGGCTTTTCTCCAGTGTGAATTATATAACATTGAGTAAGGCTTGAAGTCGACCTAAAGACTGCCACATTAAGAAAATNTTTTATATTCCAACCACATTAACTAATATTTAACTATGACTATGATGGGGACAGATCAGGATTTTAACAAAATGACATTTGTCTTAAAGGGAGATTTGAAAAAGTAGTAAAATTTATATCATTTCTATGTCTTAATATAATGCAAAGCAGCATGACTGCCATTGTAACGTACAATAAAATGCTGAGTAACATAAAACAAACAACTTCATTTGAATTTTTCAATACATTGAAAAATCATTAGATTTTTTCACACATTGTACATTATGCTGTCCTCAACCTATTATACAAATGTAGTCATGAGTGAAGATCACCTAATATACAAGAGTTGACCGGTGGTTAAGGAAACAACAATCACCCCAGTGATTTCACACACAGCAAAAATAAAAGCATAGTAGCATTAACTGATAAAAGACTGGAATCAGTTTAATATTTCCTTCTAAAATATTTCAAATATTGTCAATATACTATAGTTTATATTCTGAGCCATTATACATATCTATTTTTAAATTTTTATTTTTATTTCACACTTATTCAAGTACAGTTTTCTTTCTTATATTCCCAGCCCTGCCCGCCACACCAGTGCAGACATCCATCCCCTCCACATTTTCAAGCACACTGGACAGTAACAATTGCTGTTTTTAAACTTTGTGAAATTCTCTGTACTAATATTCTGCTTTACAGCAATAAAGAATTGAAATGTCTGCTGAAAATAGGAAATGAGGAACAATACCTTTGTTTTTAAAAGAGAAGGTTTTCCTTAGTGATTTGGTGCTTAAACAAGGTTTAGCTTCCAAAAATATTAGTTGATATAATTGTAGAGTTTCATAACTGTAAAGAAATATGCTATATGAACTTGGTTTCTCTCAGGTAAAAAAAAAAAGAAATAACATTCACCCCAAATTTAAACTCTAATTTCGGGGAGAAAAAGTGGTGGGTGTTTGTTTTTGAGAGTTTTTGTGTTCCAAGATTTATATCATTCTTGTTTCTTTTTCAAAGCCCATGATACCCCATTATGCTTGACATTGGTCTGAAACGTATCATTAGCTCTCTACTCTGAATTATGATATTTTGAGCTGTGGTTTTTATTATATACCTTCCCAAATTTTTACATCTTTCAAGCCACTTTCACGTATAACTTCTTTTGGGTTATTAGAACTGTGTTATTTCACAAAAGTCCTTCACTATTTGTGAATATTGAATTCCAATGCACTGTGCTTTCCCTGATATATAACAAGGCAGTAGGTTCAGCTATACAATTTTCTACAATCTCTGTTTTAATGGTGTTTTTATAGTGTGAATTCTCATATGCCACGTAAGAGGTGAATGTTGAAAAACGTGATTTACAATGTTGGGTACGTTTTGGAGGTAGAGTAAAATACTGCGGAAGTCTCTATGTATAAGCAGTGTTTCTCTAGATGGGTGTGACTCATATTGGGTAATGCACCTCTGATAAAAAATACACTTGTTATATGCACTACTATTTATGGTTTCTCTCCAGTATGCATGATCTGATGTCGAAACGTTTTGTCACAGAGTCCACATTTATAAGCCTTGTTTCCAGTACGAGTTTTCTGAAGTTTAGTAAGAGTGGTAAGTGGCTAAAGGCTTAATCCCATTTTGCACATTTAATAGGATTCACTACAGTATAAATGTACTTTGTGATGAATGAGCATTGAGGAGTGTTTGAAGCTTATACCACATAAGGTACACGTATAAGGCATTCCTGTGTTGTGAATTGTTTGATGTTGAGTAAGGTTTGAGGGCTGCAAAGATGCTTTATCAGATGATGAACACTTCCAATTTGAATTTTCCGGTGCTGACAAAGGTTACATTAGAGGTTTAACAATTTACCAAATATTTCACATATACAAGGCTTTTCTCCAGTGTGAATTATATAACATTGAGTAAGGCTTGAAGTCGACCTAAAGACTGCCACATTAAGAAAATTCATTTGACTTTTCTCCAGTGTGAAATTTCAGATGTCGAGTGAGCTGTGAGTTCAGCCTAAAGGCTTTGCCACATTGAGTACATTCATAAGGCTTTTCGCCACTGTGAATTGTTAGATGTTGAGTGAGGTTTGAGATCTGGCTAAAGGCTTTGCCACATTGAGTACATTCATAAGGCTTCTCTCCAGTGTGAATTTTCTCATGTTTATGAAAATTAGAATGGTCTCTAAAGGTTTTCCTACATTGTGTACATTCGTAAGGCTTCTCCCCTGTATGAATGGTCTGATGTTGAGTAAGTGTTGACTGGTGCCTAAAGGCTTTCCCACATTCAGGACATTCAAAAGGTTTTTCTCCACTGTGAATTTTTAGATGTCGAGTGAGGCATGAGAGCTGGCTAAAGGCTTTGCCACATTGTGTACATTCATAAGGCTTCTCTCCAGTATGAATTTTCTTATGTCGAGTAAGTGCTGACCACTGCCTAAAGGCTTTACCACATTTTGTACATTCATAAGGCTTCTCTCCAGTATGAATTTTCTGATGTCGTGTAAGGTTTGAGGTCGTCCTAAAGGTTTTGCCACATTGAATACATTCATAAGGCTTGTCTCCAGTATGAATTTTGTGATGTTGTGTAAGGTGTGAGGTCGTCCGAAAGGTTTTGCCACATTGAATACATTCATAAGGCTTCTCTCCAGTATGAATTTTCTGATGTTTTGTAAGGTGTGAGGTCGTCCTAAAGGTTTTTCCACATTGAATACATTCATAAGGCTTCTCTCCAGTATGAATTTTCTGATGTTTTGTAAGGTGTGAGTTCGTCCTAAAGGTTTTTCCACATTGAATACATTCATAAGGCTTCTCTCCAGTATGAATTTTCTGATGTTGAGTAAGTGTTGACCGGTGCCTAAAGACTTTCCCACATTCAGTACATGCAAAAGGCTTTTCTCCACTGTGAATTTTTAGATGTTCAGTGAGGTGTGAATGCCGGCTAAACGCTTTGCCACATTGACTACAATCATAAGGTTTCTCTCCAGTATGAACTATCTGATGGCATGTAAGGGTTGAGGACCGTGTAAATGTTTTGCCACATTGGGTACATTTATAAGGCTTCCTTCCGGTATGAATTGTCTGATGTCTTGAAAGGGCTGAGATACACCTAAAGGCTTTGCAACATTTTCTGCATTCATAAGACTTCTCTCCCGGATGAATTGTCTGAACTTGTGTGAGGATTGACGACCTCCTGAATGCTTCTGAACATCCTCTACTTGTAGGAGAGTTTTCACCATTATGAAATCTGTCATGCTCAGGAAGATTATAGGACTCTCTAAATTCATTGTCACATGCACTACATTTGAAAAATTTCTCTCCTGTATCAATTTTCTGATGATCATTAACATTTGAGTACTGGCTAAAGGCTTTAGCACATTCTCTACATTCATCAGAGTTGTGTCCCATGTGAACTGTGTGATGATTGGAAAAAGTTGGTGTTATCCAAAACACTTTGCCACATTCTTTACAAATTTCAGTCTTCTGTCCAACATAACTTTTTTTGTGTAGAATTACACCTGAGATCCAGTGACCTGTTTTAGAACAGTCTTCACATTTATGTTCTTTGCTGGGACCTCTTTTGTTAAGTGTATAGAAATTTGACATCTGATTGGAGCATTTCCTACGTGTTAAATATTTGCAAACATTCTCCCTGACAGCTATATTCATTTGTTCAGTCCTGTTTGAGGATTGCTTTAAGCATTGGACATTATGACTTTGCTTGTTTGTCTTCTTCTCAGTAGGAACAACCTGATGAATATTGTGAACTGACGTTTTGTGAAAGACTTTTCCACCGTCATAATGCCTGTCTGCAAGCTGACTCTTTCGCTGGATATTAGCATTTGACTCATGGATAAAATTCTTCCAATGTTCACTGCATTGACTACCTCTGGAATCATCACACACACTCTGGGAAACATTGAACATAGAAAGGCTTTTAGTGACATTTATAATTTCATTAAGCATGTAAACTTATTCCTAAATAACCATGCTGTGATCCCTATAAAACCTTGTTGGTTGTATTAAAAATTATACTCAAGTTCAAGAAAATATTATGCAGTGGAATGAAAGAAAAGATCATTTCTGCAAAAGTACAGCCTTTTCTGAAGAAAGGAAATGTCAAATTCATCACATTTAAGCTTTCTACATGCATTCTAAATGACTACATTGTACAAATTAGTGACTGAAACCTTATCTCCACTCTACATTTCAAACAATTCAAATGATTACCAACATCACAACTTATGAGATATCTTAGATTTTCCAGAATGTCTTTAGAAAAGGGTAGTCAATCTCAATTGTACCATGGGCCACATTAGCCTCATAATTCCCTTCAGTGGGCTGCATATACTTTTAGGACCATGTGAATGTCACTATTCTAATGTAGGGGTAAGAGTTTGGTGATGCCTCCAGGTAAGAAAAAGGTTCTGGTTTAGATAAAAGAAGTTCGAGGGCCAGATTCAGCCTGGAGATCTTGTGTTTGCCATGTGTGATTTAGAAGAATATGTACAGCTAGAATAATATTTTCAGTCTCCCTATTTGGAAATACATTGGTCTATAAAGGTATCTGATTTAAACTGGAAGTTTCCCCAGATTTGTAATATTTTTCACATCTTATATAACCATGAATTTTCATGAATCATTTTTAAAGTGAGTTTTCTCCAATCAATCATGCTTTGCTTCTTGTCATAAACTTCCTCATCAGTATCAAAGTCACAGCTCTCATATCTTACCAGTGCTTCTTCAAAAAATCGTTCTTCTATTCCTGACCTTTCCAGGAAGTACTGGTTCTCTGTAGATGACACAGCTGATAGACACAAAAGAAAGGTTCACAGGTATGACACACTTGTGAATGTACATCGACCTTACAATGAATTTTTAAACAAATCACAGTTTAGAGTATTTTGAATCACTTAAATACTTGCAGGAGAATGAAGTGTGGTGCAATGACAAAAGTCACAAAAAAGGGGAACAATGGCTGTTTACTCTCATAAAACACTGTGCTCATCTCCCTTGACACACAGTGGAAATAGAGTAAATAAATTCCACATTCCCATTGTTTCCAGACACATAGTGTCCAGTGTATTCAATCTTCTCACTGTTGTCCTTTATGTTTCCAATACGTGTTTCTGTTGTGCAGGATACACAGTGCTCAGACACCACATGGTGAATACATTACAGTGCACACTAAAAAGAAAGGGTAATACGTGTAATAACATAGACCAGTGCACTGAAGACCAATGTCAAGCATAAAAAGATATCATGGGCTTTGAAAAAGAAACAGGCATGATATAAATCTTGCAACCCAGAAACACTCAAAACCAAACACCCACCACTTTTTCCCCCCGAAATTAGAGTTTACACTTGGGGTGAATGTTATTTCTTTTTTTACCCCGGAGAAAGCAAGCTCATAAAGCATAGTTGTTTACAGTTATGAAACTCAAAATTATATCAACTAATAGTTTTGGAAGCTAAACCTTGATTAAGCACCAAATCACTAAACAAAAGCTTCTCTTTTAAGACAAAAGTATTGTTCCTCATTTCGCATTTTCAGCAGACATTTCAATTCTTTCCAGGGGAACCAACGCCTCCAGAACCCCATTCTGTGTCATGTATGCATTCAACGTCCTCTGTTTCTGGATAATAAATCAATTCACAAATGAAGTGTGCAATGCCATTATGTTTTTTCACTTCAAACTTTCCTTTGCCAAAACTGAGCAGTACAACACCAACATTTCCTCCGTAATCTTCATCTATGAATTCAGGTGCTACATCTATGAGACCGTTTGTATCCAATGTAGAACGTGCAGCTACCCTTCTATAAACCCCAGCAGCAGAGTGATAAGAATGTTAGATTTTACAAGGGCTTTCTACATTGGTTTCAGTGTGTAATTATTGGCACTGTGTAGGTTATAGCCAGCCACCCACACAGACCCCTTGTTTGGTGTGGTGGGGCAACCGTGGAGCATTATTAATGAGAGTGTGCACGGCCCTCCTCTCCACGTGCGGACCATTTGCTGGACTACATGGTGCACATCTCTTCAGAGCACTGCATAAAAGACAAGTGGGCAAGCAAACCTTGCCACAAAGGAACAGAAAGGCCTGAATCACATCTTTTCAAAAAATGCATTCAATTCAGAAAAGCTACTTTTGAAGATTTTATTTATTTTTAGACAAAACAGAAAGGAACATAAATATGAAGTTGCCTCAGACGTGCCCCCTACTGGGAACATGGCCCACAACCCAGGAAAGTACCCTAACAGGGAATCAAACCAGGAACCTTTGGCTTTGCAAGCTGGCACTCAAGCCAGTGACCCACAACAGGTGGGGACAACATAGAAAAGTTTATATCCGACATACAGTGAATAGAAATTCAGCCATGGACAAAGAGAAAATAAAGACTATTTCTGTGACTCAAAAGACCAAACAGCCATTTACCATTACAAAAGCACAGAAAGAAGCAATGAAAAGAACAAGGAAAAACATAAAGGAATGTGAATTTAAATTTCATGGCAATTGATGTATGGCTGATTCATATTTGCATCATGGCCCACAATGATTAAATACTGATCTTAAAACTATTATTTATTTTCCCAATATGTAAATAAATGCTAAAAAGACAATCAACAGACTTTGAAGAACTTATGATATAAAAGGAATCACCCTGGAAAGTCAGCAGTGATAATGACTGACTGAGACTGAGAGATGCTGGGGTCCAAGTCTTTCTCTTAAAGGGCCTGATGCAGACCTGCAGCTACTCACAGGCTCTGACCTTAAGTCTGGGGAGAGCACATTGAAAGTTGCTAGAGACATTCAGGGAGGTACTCAACTCTCTGGCTTCAGGGCTAAGGCTTGATAGGCAGCCTTCTCTTACACAGATGTCATCTGAGGCACTTCTTCCCTTGCAGAGCTCTCCCAATAAAACAGGTAGAACGTGGTATTTTTGAGTCCCCACCTACCTGGCTAATGCTACAGTCCTGTCCTAGTGATTCCCCGAGATTTTCCAAGACTCCACTTCAGAAATCACCCAAGCCATATCTAGTGGCTTTTCCATTCAAGTGGCTCCCCTTGCCGCATGATGCAGACTCTTCTAAATCTCTCAAAGGTGCTGGATATGCTTTTACGTGCTCTATACTTCTGCCTCAGTAGCCCAGGAAAAACAAAAGAACATTTTCTTTCTACGTTTTTATTGGTGTTCAAATGCAGCTGTCTCCATTTTCCCTCCAACTATCCCACACAACACAACTATCCCCACTGATCTCCATGGTTCCTACCAACTTCTGTTTTTTCCATGTGTCCTCTTTTTATTTGTTTTTGAGGACAGTGTTTTGTTTTTTGTCCCTTCACAGCCCAGCCCACCCCTCCCCAATCCCTCTCATTTCCACTCCTCCATAGTTTTTGTCCATGTGGCCTTTATACATGTTCCTGAAAACTCTTGCCCTCTTTCTTCTCATGATTTCCTCCCAAGTGCCTCTGATCATTGTCAGTTTGTTCATTATTTCAATGTTTCTGTTTATGTTTTTCTTGCTTGTTAGTTTTGACGATTCTTTTCCTCTTATAGGTGAGATAGTATGGTATTTGTCTTTCACCACTTGGCTTATTTCATTACCATAATGCTCTCCAGATTCATCCATGCTGTCCCAAAACCCAGGAGCTCCTTCTACACTAAGAAACCTGAAACACCAACTGAAAAGGACCTATGAACCCCAATGTTAATAACACCACAATTTACATTAGTCACATGCTGGAAGCAACCTAAGCACCCATGAGGAAATCAACGAATCAAGAAACCATAGTACATTTGCTGAAGCACAAGGACATTTTGAAGTGGAACAGAGAACTAAATGGTCTCATACCATATGATATTACCATTAACAGGATTCTAAGCAACAACCAAACAAGCAAGCAAAATATGACCAATGACACTCAAATACGGGACAGGCTGACAGGGTCCAGAGGGGAGAGGGGAGAGAATCATAGAGAAAAAGACGATGGACTCTCATGAACAAGTATAAAGGACACATGGACAATAAGGTGAGGGGCAGAAACGGGAGGAAGCTGGAGAGCACTGGAGAGGCAGGGCTGGGAATGCAAGAGAGAAAAATGCACTTGACCAAGAACTAAATAAAATATAAAATTAAAAAGAAGAAAACTAGACTGTCTCAATTTGTGGAGGTACATTGAGTTGCAAGAGAATCAACGGGTCTAAACTTCAAAGGGATTTGTTTGCAACCTCGAGAGGGTTAAAAATTGTAAGTTCAAAAACATGACATCTGGCCACAGGGTTCCTGTGATATCTGCATCATATTCCACGATCACAACCACTTCCTTCATGAACTCCATTCTTGCCACAAGAACAAAAGGAAAAAAGAAAACGGCTTAATGTACAATTCCTCAAGAACGTGTGCAGTTTTTCCCAGGTCCTCAAAGCAATGACAGTGGAGTCAAACTATGGAGACCCTTAAAATCAAAAAAATGAGTTACTGTATGCACTGCACACTTTGTAAAGATCCTATTTTTTATTTTTAGACAGGGAGGGCTTATGTTGAAACTACTAACACAATAACAGAGGTCACTGCAGTGTAACAGAGGTCACTGCTCGTACATGAAAACATGTACGAGCATGACACACTGTTGGACACCAGCTGGCCCTCTCTGACAGCAACACATACAATCCTGCCTTTCCACAATCCTTTCTCCTGAAGCACAGCTTCTCATAGCATGCCTGAAAGTCTGGCTTCCTCTTTCACCACTGGGTTTCTCACCTGTGACATCTGCACCTCCATTTCCACGTACCTGGGGGGCCGGATATTGACTTTTTTCTGGAAATATCCCAGAGGTCCTTCATTTGCTCCAAAAATGTGACCAGGACTGGCTTAGAAACAACAAGACCTATGGACAAAATAATAATTATTATTTTTCATAATGTCTCCATTTCCAATCCACTTTGAGCTCAGGAAAAAGGGCTGTGGAACATTTAAAATATTCTAGAAGATCATTTTCCAAAATCCTGTCTCCTCATAGTGCCTTAGTCATTCTAAAAACATGTAAATATTTCAGATAATGAGCTGCAAAGGGCTGCAGTTCTCAAACTCTTTATTTTCTCCAAGAGATAACCTCCAAATCCTCCCTTGTGAGCATCAATCTGAAAGTCTACCATACAAAGTAGAGTCCCCAAAAGATGTGAAATAGAAAGAAATCCTGAGGTGGGGAGTAGAAACTCTTAAGGAAATCATTCTCACCCAGGGAGACCAGGTTGCTGTAATTCTCCAACATCACATCCGAGTACAATTTCCGCTGACCTGCGTCTAGACATTCCCACTCCTCTCGACAAAAATCTACTGACACGTCCTTGAAGGTTAAGAATGGCTGATGATAACAACAACAACAAAAAAGAACAGGCATATTTTTCCACAATACACAGGAGAGATCGCACTGTCATCTAACATGAAAACTGTTAGAAGTGGTTTTTACCTAGGAGATATCCTGCATCATTCAGTAAGGCCACTTTGACCCTCTAACACTCTCCAAAGTATTTGGTAACACAAAGAACTGACCATAATACATGTGTCTACAAATCCACTGAAAAGACATTGCTTTTCAGGAAAATAAACTTTAAAATGTAGGAACAGACACAGGTATACTGATTGCTGAGTGTTGTATTTCTATCATTCAGAATCAGCTATGGATACTCCTCAGCTACAAAAGCATGATGAGGTGTAACTGTAAGAAACTTCTTTAGGTTTCATTCAGGCAGCAAGCAATGTACTTTTCTAAAAATGCAGATTCTGCTTCAGGAGTTGTGGGTGGGGCCTGTGTTTCCACATTTTTTCAGAAGCTCACTTGCTTAAGTATGTTTTATTGATTATATTCTCATAATTATCCCATTTTTTCTCCCCTTTCTACCCTCTTGCCCTGAAACCAAGATATCAAGTTGCCAGTGATATCTATGAAATAAATATACGGCCTTCATTTCTCAAGGCAAACAGAAGTTAGAAAGACAACAAAACTGTTCAGATGACCTGTGATAGTTTTTTCACACCCCTCAATAGTTCCCTGTCAGATTACTATAACAGATAAAGGAAAAACTATTAACTTTACACTGAAAAGAACATCTCAGTCAAGTGACTACCAGGTGGATTGGATCCATCCATATCCAGTGACTCAGGCATGCAGAAAAACATGTCCTTATTGGTGTGACACTGCTCTCGAAATACAGAAATAAGAAAGTCATTATGTGAAAATAATCATAAGTAAACACTCACTTTTTCTAATGTCAATCTACATGTACCTCTCATGTTCAGTACACTCATTGTGTATTTAAATAGCAAGACTTCCTTATCAACTCAGCGACAATGTCTATTCTACTGACTCTCGTTTTTCAGAACAGGGATTCTCACTGGAAAATCTGCATTCACTTACATCTGATGTACAGAGGTGATTCTGCAGCCACATGAACTGAAACATATATCCCTTCTCCACCAATACCCTAGCCTCTGAGACCATCCCAGTAAATATATTGCACATGGCTGCATTCCACCTTTCAGTTTTCACTCAGAAGATGTGTTCCCTTTTAGATGGTTACTAATTAAAGGAAGGAATTCTTGACCTTGGGCAGCATAGATAAAGATAATGGACAGAGGGCCCTGGCACATAGACATTAGTACTCTACACAAACTACTGTCCTTGACAAACATAAATAGAAATTGATACTAGTACAAAAATACAACCTCACTACCCAACAACATGAAAGAACAGAAATGAAGGTTTCTGGTTTTTAAGCCAATTATATTAGGAGGAAAAGCAAGCACCAAGCCTCAGATGCAGGAGCAGGGCACATCCTTTACCTGAGAAGCTGCCATATCCTCCTTGTCCTACTGCTCCTCCTCCTCTGGGTTCTGTTCTCAGGAGACCATATGCTGAGGAGTCAAAGTAGCATTGTGAGAATTTGTCTTGAAAGGCAGAGCCTTTTTAACTAATCCCACCACAATCACTGGCAGAACCACCTGGGAAACTTGAATGACACACACTCTCATCTCCTTTGTCCTGAGCAGGCAAGATAATGAGCAGCTACATGGAGACCACACTGAGTTTGTTTTTCTGCATTCCTGTGCTCTCTCCTCACACAGAGGTCCACAAACTGCTACACCAATAAGAACGTGTGTTGCTCTCCTGAACATCGCACCCAAGGGAGCAGTCTGTTATCTCCCCTGAACAAAGCCTGCTCTCCACACTCACAGACACATTCCACAGTCCTCCTACAAATTAATGGGTTCACCTGAGCATCTCCTTGGGCTACTCATTCCACAAGCTTGTCCCACCCAGAGAAGTTTAGCTCTGAGAGGGATCTCAGCTGATGTCACTTTTCCTCAGGTAATCCAATAAAAACCCAAAGGGTTACAGTTGACCTGTAAATAGCCTGCGGAACCCATACTTCGCCTCCAGAATCTGCCCTGCTGTCATTGTACTTGCTTTCACAAATCCTCCAAACCCCTCTCCCTATCTCCAGTGCATCTTATTAAACTCTGAGGATATCTAAGGGGACTTCATCACACCTGCACCCTGGGGAGAAATTCGGGTTCCCTGGCCCGGGTACTGAGAAGTGCACAGATTGGTAGCTCGACTTGACTTGTGACATCAAATGCTTAGGAGTGGGCCGGTTCGCCAGGCAATGTTTCTCTGCAGAAAATTCACAATAGAAGGGGAGAGAAACCTCGGGCAGGAAGGCCTCAGAGTTTCCTCGAAAATTGGCCCTCCAACCCGCAGCCAAGGCGTGAGAGTGTGGGGACGACTCCCCTGTACTCTAGACTCACCATTGTGGAGGCACAGTGGCGAGAATTTTAACCAAAGTAGCCAAACTCGGGCTTCCCGTGCACAGGAATGTGGACTCAGAGGATCCGAATCAATGGGAAACACCGGTCAAAACAATATTCACCCGAAGACTTTGGCTCTATTACTACTTCACCGAGTCTCAAAAATTGCGCAGGCGCAATTTATGTGCATTCACAGGGGTGGGAGTCGGAGTGGAGCACTTCCGGCCATGGGCAGTGCCTGAATAAAGGCCTGAGGATGGTGGAGACCTGCGTGGCAGAGCTGGGAAGAAGTCGCCGGGTTGGGGCCAAGACTCCCCTCTACATGTTTCTCCTTGCTTATATTCTTTCTGTGAACACTCCAGTTTACTTCAGGACCATCTTGTACCGCCTCTACATAATTACAAAATTTGTGAGATTTCTGTTAAAAATGAAGATTCTGATACTCCCATAAATTTTTGATAATTCCTTGACATACTATACTTTTAATCTTTCTCTTACCTTTATATTTACAATATTTTAGTACAGTGTGGCTCTCAATTGAATATATTACCAAAGTCATTAGGGCCCAGCTGGTGTCCAGAAGATTAATGGATGTGGTGGAAAATCCTACAATTCGGTAACCAGGAGTGTCAAATTATAGAGTGGTTGTGAGTAGGATCATATTAGTCTGACTAAAGGGGTCAAAGAGGATGGAAAACACACTAGAAATACTTCTCTCCAACAGGAGAGGAAAACTGCATTGTTCCGTTATAAGAATAGTCTGCCTATGAAAAAAACAACACACATGCTTTAAACATGCACATAGTGCTATAGCAAGACAAAACATTTTGTGGGCCTCCAAGGAATTCTGGATGAATTTTACATGAATTCGAGTGATACAGAAAGTTTATTAACAAGTCCCACCTACTCATGACTCCACTAACAAATGAATATAAACTTCTAATGGGACTCTTCTGATTCAAAACGCTTTGTGGAGTCCAACTCCATGTGCAGAGAAAAAAAGCAGCAATAACACTTCAATATTTTTTCATTCAGTACAAAAAGTTGGTAACCATAGGACTCTGGCCCACAACAAGTGGACAGAGTTTCTGGCTAGAATGTAGCTCAAGGACATATTTTGGGGGATCAGAGGGTGGAATGATCCTTTCCTTGACTCTAGATGACCTGAGAATAAATATCTACCCCTTCTATTTCCTGTCCCTTATTGTACCTACTCACCTCTAGTAGGAAGCATGACTTCCTCCTGAAATAAGCAGTTTACCCCACCTTCTTTCTTTTAAAATGATTTTATTTATTTATTTTTTAGAGAGGTGAAGGGAGAGAGAAAGGGAAGGAGAGAAACACCAGTGGGTGGTTGCCTCTCACATGCCTCCTACTGGGGACCTGGCCTGCAAGTGAAGCATGTGACCTATCTGAGAATTGAACTCCTAACTGTTTGATTCAGAGGCTGGCATTCCGCCCTGAGCCACTCCATCCAGAGCCAAATAAATACTACTGATATGTTTTAAAATATTTCCTTCATGTTTTCCCACTCTGAATGCCTTCAATTCCTATTTTTTTCTCTTCTACTCATCATTGTTCATCCTTATCTTCCTGTTTTTACTTCTTTTTCTTCCTTTTAATTGGATAATATTATAGTCATAGTTTTTGTTAATTTCATCAGGTTACAGTGAGTTTTATGATACAACTTTGTGCAAATGTACACAATACAACTTTGTGTGGAACATGAGTGCTCCCTTTTTAACTACCTACACCCAGCATTTCTAGCAATACATGTCTGGCTTTTGAGGTTTATTCCAAGGTCTTTGTGCTTCTAAGTCTTCCCTGAGAAAAGAAGGCTAGTTCCCCATCCCTACTACATTGTGTGTATAGGAAGAAATGGGAGTCATTTAAGTTAACTAGACTCTTTCTTCAAAGGGCCTGAGGGCAATGTTCTACCTTTAGAGTTTGCCAGGGTTTTCACTTTTACTTCAGAGCACCCCTAAATTATTTCCTAAAGTTCAGTTTAGGACTGAAGAATGAGGCAGAGTTCCACTCTCGAAGTCCTGCCTGCAAATGAATTCCTTCATTTCTGAAGCCAGGACTATTAAAATATGGTGTTAAGTGCAGTGGAAAAGTTAAAATCATCTATCAAAGAAACATATTTATTATTTTGTGATGGGCACAACTTATACGTGTAGTACATTGAATGTCCTGATGGTAAAACTGCTAATGTCCACATTGAGAAAGAAAATGATACACATCATTTTAACATGCAATCTGAACATGAAGAAATGCTAAACAATAGGCTATATATTACCATGGTAAATAGTGCAAGATGGATTCCCCCCAAAATAATCTAAAGAAAGGGCAATTTTAAACTCTAAAATACAATATAGCATTGAGAATAGGAAAAAGTCAGGAAAATAGTTTCAAAACAAAATGCTTTTCCTAATAGGGTCCCAAGTCCCAGCTTTTCTCTTGGAGATAATTCAAGTCCAAACTGCATGAAGCTACCACCTTCCATTTCTTATAAATTGTGTCCTCAAATATACTAGAGACAAGCGTCAGTGAGATGATGGCAACGAAAATCCTAGCACACCATTCGTGGGCATGTAAATTGTTGAATCTACTCTAGAATGAATGTAAACATCCCCTCGTTACTTTAGACAGGAAGCCATTTGCTCAAGACATCCCACTTAGGACACATGGACATGAACTAAAGGGGGAGAATGAGGGGAGGAGAAGGTTGCAGGGTTGACGGTAATGAAGGGAAAAAAGGGGATAACTATAATCGCATAATCAATAAAATATTTTTTAAAAAAGACTTCCCAGTCAGAAAAATTATCCAAAAAATTGAATCTCGGCCTAAAAGATCCATACACATTTATTGGATCATCATTTTCAAAGGGCAACACAAAAAGAACCAGGATTATTTACAATGTATCAGTACTTCAATATTATTTTATGTACGAAGGAATTAGAATGGAATATGTATTATACAACCATACAAGAAATAAATGTTGCCTTTTGCCTATATCCATGAACTGTTTAGAGCATTCTGCTAAATGAAATAAAGGAGAGGTAGGCAAAAATGTATAATCACTCTTATATTTGCATAATCCAAGATAAGAAAGACTAGGGAGTCTGGTCAAGATTCCAGAGAAGGTAAATGATATACTCAAATGCTCCACGAGCACATCAGAAGTAAAACTAAGCTACAGAACAACCATCATTCATAAACCACCTGAAATCTAGCTGAAGAGAAGTCCCAGGAATAAGCAAATAAAATGTACATGGAAATAGGTAGAACGAGCAAAGACATAAAAATTGTTGCTGCCACTGACACCCAGCCATGTGATCTTTAAAAACTGGGAGAAGTAACTGGGCTGCGGAAATTTCCCATGAAGAATGACATGCGTCCTAGCCCCACATGTGTATCCCCTGAGGTCCATGCCACTGGTGGAAAGACAAATCCCCATAAACTCTGGCTTTGGAAACCAGTGAAGGATTGGTAGACATAGATGGCAGGTACCTGGAGACCCATAAGTTCCCCTTAAATGGCATGAGCACCAAATTAGAAGGCCTCAGTCACCGTGAGCTTTGAAATCCTGGCAGGAATTGGACATGCAGAGAGAAAATGAAAGGTCTGGACACATGGTGAGAGTGGGAGGACTCTCAAGAGACAGATGTGATGTCCGAAGTAATTGCTTCCATTCTGAAAGTATGTCCGCCACTAACATGAGACTCGGTAGAATGGGCACCATAACTGTATTTCCTACCACATGCCTACAGCTAGTAGCTCTACTATCCTGACTCCCTGATATGTTGCCCCACCAAGTCTCCAGGATTACCAGAGGTGTTGCAGTGGCTATTCCACAACATGTGGTCTCTGTCCCATCATGCTTCAGACATTTGTAATATCTATGAAAAAGGCCACAACTGTCTTCTACATATCCTGTAACACTTGTTGTGTTGATGCCATCAGCAGCAGGACATGTTGCACAGCTTGTCTTCTTCTGGTCACCTCTAAGACAATCTAAATTAGCAGCCAACTGAAGATCTCTTTGTATCTCATAGGAAGTGGCCTAGAAGGGGGTAAGTGGCAGCACAGGTGGACATCCCAAAGCTAGGACATCTGGCAGACAACTTCACTCCCAACATAGCACCACCCAACCACCTCCTTAAGTAACAAACTGAAGAAGCAGCCTCTGTGGTTATCAGAGTCATAGTGAAGTAAGTCTAGCTTTGAGGGACTGACCCCATAAAAGTAGATGTACCACAGCACTTGGGGTGAAAGGTCAGTTTTTGCTGTCAGTCCTCATAGTCAACTGACCCAGGTATAAATCCATCCCATTTTGGTGATAGGAAATCAAGCCTAAACTATGATGGGAGTGTGTACACTGCCCACAATGGAAAGGAGAGCACAAGTGAAGGCCCCTGATTTGGCGAACAGAAAGATTGTGCCAGTGGATTCTATAGGGCACTCACTACATGAGTCCACTTCACAAAGGGCAAGCAACATAGCAGCTCTACACAATAAATGGAAAAACACAGGGAGGCCGCCAAAGTGAGGATTAAAAACCTTATCCTAATTGAAAGAAGAGTACTTAGAGACACTGAAATTACAAACAATGTGACACTAACCAGAGGGGAATTGGAATGGGATAATGGTGGGAAAGTGGGGAAGGGTTTTCAGGAACAGCTATAAAGGACATATGGACAAAACCAAGGGTAGGTGGAATCAGGGGAGGGAGGTGGGGATGGCTAGGATGGAGGCGAGTGGTGGGGGGTAAATACAGAGGACTGTACTTCAACAACAATAAAATATAAGAGAGAAAGGAATGGCCATTTTATTGGTAAAGAAATATGATAATAAATATTCAGTAAGCAAGTAGATGTCACTACTACACATTTACATTCTAAAATTAATCCAAATTGAAGACTTTGATTCATATTACATGTCAATTTGTAACAGTATAAAATATTTAAGATGTATTGAAAGATAATGTTAGTATATAAAATTAAACTTTGTCGAAGTTATTATCAAAACAATAATAACCAGAACTCTGAAGTTATACTTCTTAGCACTTTAAAATATTATTTTAGAGTTCTTCAAGAAGAGTTGTCTCCACTTTAAAAAATTAGCATTTGCCTTGCTGGCATAGCTCTGTTGGGGGATGCTGGGATGCTAACCAAAGGGTGGCCAATTTGATCGCCAGTGGGGGCACATGTCTGGGTTGTGGGTCAGGTTCTCAGTGGGGACATGTGACAAAAAAAAAAAACAACATTGATTTTTCTCTCCCTCTCTTACTCCCTCCTCCCTTCTCTCTAAAAATAACTAAATAAAATATTTTAAAAACATACTAAAATTGAATTATCATTTGTTAAGCACAGCACTTTGGTATTGGATAGTGAGCAGCAGTTATATAAAAGACCACAAGAGAAACTGAGTGAGACAACTCTATTCCCCAGAGATGTTGGAAGACGTACACAGCAGGCCTATAGTGGCTCCAGTGAGGATGTGGCTGGATGCTGGGAAACTCCAGGAGATCCCAGGACACCTGATTTAGTTCAGGGTCATGTGCAGAGGACTTTGGGGTAACGAGAGCTAAGGTTACATTGTTCAAAATAAACCGTAAAAAGCAATATCTTCATAAAGTGTGGAGCGATCTTATCTACTGGCCATGTGCGGTGAAAGCCTCAGGTGCAAGGAAAACTGTTGCTCAGATCAGTTGGCTGGAAATCAGTTCAAGAAGGGACCACTAATTGTGACTGTGTGAGATGTTATGTACTGTGTGGAATTGCTGAAGAAGATACTGGCAGTTCAAGGCTCCTAGTTACACAAAATAAATTGCATCAATAATGGAGCAGTATTATAAAGTAGCTTAGCTGAACCCTTCAAAAAAGCACATATCATCTATTGTAATTATTGGAATGCTCCATTAGGTACAATGAAATATATCAATAATGAGGATTTTTTTCACATTATTTTGTGTCTAAGGAAACCAAGGAAATAAAGTGTTACTAGCATAACTGCACTGCATTATGGAATGACAAATTGTTATCTATAAACATCAGTGAATTTGGAGATGTAAACACATTCCAGTAAATCCATTTTTATTAATAAAAATAATCAATTCACACGTTATCTAAATAAAGAATTTCAATACAATTTTGTTAGCATTTCTCAAACCAGACTTCCAAGCATTGGGGAGTGTTACTTTCCTTGCATATTAAAATCCAAGAGCGCAGTTTTCTTTGGTTTCTAACTGGAGGCCAACTGTTGAGCAAACGTGACGTACAGCACTGTTATGCACTGACGGTTGAACTGTCGATTTTCCATCACGTATCACTGATGGCTTTTATATTCCAACCACATTAACTAATATTTAACTATGACTATGACGGGGACAGATCAGGATTTTAACAAAATGACATTTTTCGTAAAGGGAGATTTAGAAAAATAGTTAAAATTTATATCGTTTCTATGTCTTAATATAATGCAAAGTAGCATGACTTCCATTGTAACGTACAATAAAATGCTGAGTAACATAAAACAAACAACTTCATTTGAATTTTCAATACATTGAAAAATCATGAGATTTTTCACACATTGTACATTATGCTGTCCTCAACCTATTATACAAATGTAGTCATGAGTGAAGATCACCTAATATACAGGAGTTGACCGGTGGTTAAGGAAACAACAATCACCCCAGTGATTTCACACACAGCAAAAATAAAATCATAGTAGCATTAACTGATAAAAGCCTGGAATCAGTTTAATATTTCCTTCTAAAACATTTCAAATACTGTCAATATACTATAGTTTATATTCTGAGCAATTATACATATCTATTTTTGAATTTTTATTTTTATTTCACTCTTATTCAAGTACAGTTTTCTGTCTTATATTCCCAGCCCTGCCCCCCCCACCAGCGCAGACATCCATCCCCTCCACATTTTCAAGCACATTGGACAGTAACAATTGCTGTTTTTAAACTTTGTGAAATTCTCTGTACTAATATTCTGCTTTACAGCAATAAAGAATTGAAATGTCTGCTGAAAATTGGAAATGAGGAACAATACTTTAGTCTTAAAACAGAAGCTTTTCTTTAGTGATTTGGTGCTTAAACAAGGTTTAGCTTCCAAAAATATTAGTTGATATAATTGTAGAGTTTCATAACTGTAAGGAACTATGCTTTATGAGCTTGCTTTCTCCACGTTGAAAAAAAAAGAAATAACATTCACCCCTAGTTTAAACTCTAATTTTGGGGGAAAAAGTGGTGGGTGGTTGTTTTTGAGAGTTTTTGTGTTCCAAGATTTATATCATGCCTGTTTCTTTTTCAAAGCCCATGATATCTTATTATGCTTGACATTGGTCTTAAACCTATCATTAGCTCTCTACTCTGAATTATGATATTTTGAGCTGCAGTTTTTATTATATACTTTCCTAAATTTTTACACCTTTCAAGCCACTTTCACGTATAACTTCTTTTGGGTTATGAGAACTGTGTTATTTCACAAAAGTCCTTCACTATTTGTGAATATTGAATTCCACCTTTCTGTGCTTTCCCTGATATATAACAAGGCAGTAGATCCAGCTGTACAATTTTCTACAATCTCTGTTTTAATGGTGTGTTTATAGTGTGAATTCTCATATGCCACGTAAGAGGTGAATGTTGAAAAACGTGATTTACAATGTTGGGTATGTTTTGGATATAGAGAAAAATACTGCGGAAGTCTCTATGTTTAAGCAGTTTTTCTCTAGATGGGTGTGTCTCATATTGGGTAATGCACCTCTGATAAAAAATACACTTGTTATATGCACTACTATTTATGGTTTCTCTCCGGTATGCATGATCTGATGTCGAAACGTTTTGTCACATAGTCCACATTTATAAGCCTTGTTTCCAGTACGAGTTTTCTGAAGTTTAGTAAGAGTGGTAAGTGGCTAAAGGCTTAATCCCATTTTGCACTTTTAATAGGATTCACTACAGTATAAATGTACTTTGTGATGAATGATCATTGAGGACTGGTTGAAGCTTATACCACATAAGGTACACGTATAAGGCATTCCTGTGTTGTGAATTGTTTGATGTTGAGTAAGGTTTGAGGGCTGCAAAGATGCTTTATCAGATGCTGAACACTTCCAATTTGAATTTTCCGGTGCTGACACAGGTTACATTAGAGGTTTACCACTTTACCAAATATTTCACATATATAAAGCTTCTCTACAGTGTGAATTATATAACATTGAGTAAGGCTTGATGTCGACCTAAAGACTGCCACATTGAGAAAATTCATTTGACTTCTCTCCAGTATGAAATTTCAGATGTCGAGTGAGTTGTGAGTTCAGCCTAAAGGCTTTGCCTCATTGAGTACATTCATAAGGTTTTTCGCCACTGTGAATTGTTAGATGTTGAGTGAGGTTTGAGATCTGGCTAAAGGCTTTGCCACATTGAGTACATTCATAAGGCTTCTCTCCAGTGTGAATTTTCTCATGTTTATGAAAATTAGAATGGTCTCTAAAGGTTTTCCTACATTGTGTACATTCGTAAGGCTTCTCCCCTGTATGAATGGTCTGATGTTGAGTAAGTGTTGACTGGTGCCTAAAGGCTTTCCCACATTCAGTACATTCAAAAGGTTTTTCTCCACTGTGAATTTTTAGATGTCGAGTGAGGTTCGATAGCTGGCTAAAGGCTGTGCCACATTGTGTACATTCATAAGGCTTCTCTCCAGTATGAATTTTCTGATGTCGTGTAAGGTGTGAGGTCGTCCTAAAGGTTTTGCCACATTGAATACATTCATAAGGCTTCTCTCCAGTATGAATTTTCTGATGTTGTGTAAGGTGTGAGGACCTCCTAAAGCTTTTGCCACATTGAATACATTCATAAGGCTCCTCCCCAGTATGAATTTTCTGATGTTGAGTAAGTGTTGACTGGTGCCTAAAGGGTTTCCCACATTCAGTACATTCAAAAGGTTTTTCTCCACTGTGAATTTTTAGATGTCGAGTGAGGTTGAAGAGCTGGCTAAAGGCTTTGCCACATTGTGTACATTCATAAGGCTTCTCTCCAGAATGAATGTTCTGATGTTTAGTAAGTGTTGACCTCAGCCTAAAGGCTTTCCCACATTCAGCACATTCAAAAGGCTTTTCTCCACTCTGAATTTTTACATGTCGAGTGAGGTGTGATTGCGGGCTAAAGGCTTTGCCACATTCAGTACAATCATAAGGTTTCTCTCCAGTATGAACTGTCTGATGGCATGTAAGGGTTGAGGACAGTGTAAATGTTTTGGCACATTGGGTACATTTATGAGGGTTTCTTCCAGTATGAGTTGTCTGATGTCTTGAAAGGTTTGAGATCCACCTAAAGGCTTTGCAACATTTTCTGCATTCATAAGACTTCTGTCCCGCATGAATTTTCTGAGCTTGTGTGAGGTTTGACGACCTCCTGAATGCTTCTGAACATTCTCTACACATAGGAGAATTTTCACCAGTATGAATTCTGTCATGCTCAGCAAGATTATAGGACTCTCTAAATTTATTGTCACATGCACTACATTTGAAAAATTTCTCTCCTGTATCAATTTTCTTATTATCATTAACATTTGAGGACAGGCTAAAGGCTTTAGCACATTCTCTACATTCATCAGAGTTGTGTCCCATATGCACTGTGTGATGATTAGAAAAGGTTGGTGTTATCCAAAACACTTTGTTACATTCTTTACAAATTTCAGGATTCTGTCCAACATAACTTTTTTTATGTAGAATTACGCCTGAGATCCAGTGACCTGTTTTAGCACAGTCTTCAAATTCATGTTCTTTGCTGGGACCTCTTTTGTTAAGTGTATTGAAATTTGATACTTTATTGAAGCATTTCCTACATGTTAAAAATTTGCAAACATTCTCCCTGACAGCTCTATTCATTTGTGCAGTGCTATTTGAGGATTGCTTTAAGCATTGGACATTATGACTTTGCTTGTTTGTCTTCTTCTCAGTAGGAACAACCTGATGAGTATTGTGAACTGACGTTTTGTCAAAGACTTCTCCATCGTCATAATGGCCATCTGCAAGCTGACTCTTTGGCTGGACAGTAGAATTTGACTCATGGAGAAAAGTCTTCCAATGTTCACTGCATTGACTACCTCTGTGTTCATCACACAAACTCTGGGAAAAATTGAACACATAAAGGCTTTTAGTGGCATCTATAATTTCATTAAGCATGTAAACTTATTCCTAAATAACCATGCTGTGATCCCTATAAAACCTTCTTGGTTGTATTAAAAATTATACCCAAGTTCAAGAAAATATTATGCAGTGGAATAAAAAAACAAGCATTTCTGCAAAAGTACAGCATTTTCTGAAGAAAGGAAATGTCAAATTCATCACATTTAAGCTTTCTACATGCATTCTAAATGACTACATTTTACAAATTAGTGACTGAAAACTTATTCCCACTCTACATTTCAAACAATTCAAATGATTACCAACACCACAACTTATGAGATATCTTAGATTTTCCAGAATGTCTTTTGAAAATGGTAGTCAGTCTCAGTTCTACCATGGGCCACTTCAGCCTCATCATTCCCTTCAGTGGGCTGCATATACTTTTAGGACCATGTGAATGTTACTATTCTAATGTAGGGGGGGCAAGGAGTTTAGTGATGCCTCCAGGTAAGGAAAAGGTTCTGGGTGGGATAAAAGAAGGTCGAGGGCCAGATTCAGCCTGGAGATCTTGTGTTTGCCATGTGTGCTTTAGAAGAATATGTACAGCTAGAATAATATTTTCAGTCTTCCTATTTGGAAATACATTGGTATGTAAAGGTATCTGATTTAAAGTGGAAGTTTTCCCAGATTTGTAATATTTTTCACCTCTTATATAACCACGATTTTTCATGAATCATTTTTAAAGTGAGTTTTCTCCATTCAATCATGCTTTGTTTCTTGTCATAAACTTCCTTATGAGTATCAAAGGCACAGCTCTCATATCTTACCAGTGTTTCTTCAAAAAATGGTTCTTCTATTCCTGACCTTTCCAGGAAGTACTGGTTCTCTGTAGATGACACAGCTGATAGACACAAAAGGAAGGTTCACATGTATGACACACAGGTGAATATACATTGACCTTACAAGGAATTTTTAAACAAATCACAGTTTTGAGTACTTCAAATCACTTAAATACTTGCAGGAGGATGAAGTGTGGTGCAATGACAAAAGTCACAAAAAAAGGGGAACAATGGCTGCTTACTCTCATAAAACACTGTGCTCATCTCCCTTGACACACAATGAAAATAGAGTAAATAAACTCCACATTCCCATTGTTTCCAGACACATAGTGTCCAGTGTATTCAATGATGTCACTCTTGTCCTCCATGTTCCCAATACGTGTTTCTGTTGTGCAGGACACATAGTGCTCAGGCCATAACACTACATGGTGAACACATTACAGTGCACACTAAAAAGAAAGGGTAATATTTGAAATAACACCGACCCGTGTTATCATAATTCAGAGTAGAGAGCTAATGATACGTTTCAGACCAATGTCAAGCATAATAAGATATCATGGGCTTTGAAAAAGAAACAGGCATGATATAAATCTTGCAACCCAGAAACACTCAAAATCAAACACCCACCACTTTTTTCCCCAGAAATTAGAGTTTAAACTAGGGGTGAATGTTATTTAATTTTTTTCAACCTGGGGAAAGCAAGCTCATAAAGCATAGTTCCTTACAATTATGAAACTCTTCAATTATATCAATTAATATTTTTGGAAGCTAAACCTTGTTTAAGCACCAAATCACTAAAGAAAAGCTTCTCTTTTAAGACAAAAGTATTGTTCCTCATTTCCTATTTTCAGCAGACATTTCAATTCTTTCCAGTGGAACCAACGCTTCCAGAACACCATTCTGTGTCATCCATACATTCAACCTCCTCTGTTTCTGGATAATAAATCCATTGAGAAATGAAGTGTGCAATGCCATTATGTTTTTTAACTTCAAACTTTCCTTTGCCAAAATTGAGTAGTACAACACCAACATTTCCTCCGTAATCTTCATCTATGAAATCACCTGCTACATCTATGAGGCCATTTGTATCCAATCTAGAACGTGCAGCTACTCTTCCATAAAACCCAGCAGCAGAGTGATATGAACGTTGGATTTTACAAGGGCTTCCTACTTTGGTTGCAGTGTGCAATTATTGGCAGTGTGTAGGTTATAGCCAGCCACCCACATAGACCCCTTGGTTGGGGTGGTGGGGCAACCCTGGAGCATTATTAATTAGAGTGTGCACCGCCCTCCTCTCCAAGTGGGGATCATTTGCTGGACCAGATGGTGCACATCTCTTCAGAGCACAGCATAAAAGAGAAGTACGCAAGCACAGCTGGCCACAAAGGAACAGAAACGCCTGAATCAGATCTTTTCAAAAATTACATTCAATTCAGAAAAGCTACTTTTGAAGATTTTATTTATTTTTAGACAAAACAGAAAGGATGGTGAGAGACATAAATGTGAAGTTGCCTCAGACGTGCCCCCTACTGGGAACACGGCCCACAACCCAGGAATGTACCCCAAGTGGGAATCAAACCAGGAATCTTTGGCTTTGCAAGGTGGCACGCAAGGCAGTGACCCACGACAGGTGGGGCCAACATAGAAAAGTTTATATCCGACATACAGTGAATACAAATTCAGCCATGGACAAAGAGAAAATAAAGATTATTTCTGTGACTCAAAAGAACAAACAGCCATTTACCATTACAAAAGCACAGAAACAAGCAATGAAAAGAATAAGGAAAAACAAAGGAATGTGAATTTAAATTTCATGGCAATTGATGTATGGCTGATTCATATTTGAATCATGTCCCACAATGATTAAGTACTTATCTTAAAATTATCATTTATTTTTCCAATAGGTAAATAAATGCTAAAAAGTCAATCAACAACCTTTGAAGAACTTATGATATAAAAGGAATCACCCTGGAAAGTCAGCAGTGATAATGACTGACTGAGACTGAGAGATGCTGGAGTCCAAGTCTTTCTCTTAAAGGGCCTGATGCAGAGCTGCAGCTGCTCACAGGCTCTGACCTTAAGCCTGGGGAGAGCAGACTGAAAGTTGCTAGAGACATTCAGGGAGGTACTCAACTCTCTGGCTTCAGGGCTAAGGCTGGATAGGCAGCCTTCTCCTACACAGATGTCATCTGAGGCCCTTCTTCCCTTGCAGAACTCTAACAATAAAACAGGTAGAAGGTGCTATATGTGAGTCCCCACCTGCCTGGCTAATGCTACAGTCCTGTCCTAGTGATTCCGCGAGATTTTCCAAGACTCCACTTCAGAAATCACCCAAGCCATATCCACTGGCTTTTCCATTCAAGTGGCCCCCCTTGACGCATGATGCAGACTCTTCTAAATCTCTCAAAGCTGCTGGATATGCTTTTACGTGCTCTATACTTCTGACTCAGTAGTCCAGGAAAAACAAAAGAACATTTCCTTTCTACATTTTTATTGGTGTTCAAATGCAGCTGTCTCCATTTTCCCTCCAACTATCCCACACAACACAACTATCCCCACTTTCCTCCATCGTTCCTACCAACTTCTGTTTTTCCCATGTGTCCTCTTTTTATTTGTTGTTTGAGCAGTGTTTTGTTTTTTGTCCCATCACAGCCCAGCCCACCCCTCCCCAATCCCTCTCATTTCCACTCCTACATAGTGTTTGTCCATGTGACCTTTATATATGTTCCTGAAAACTCTTGCCCTCTTTCTTCTCATGATTTCGTCCCAAGTCCCTTCTTCTTACTGACAGTTTGTTCTTTATTTCAATGTTTCTGTTTATATTTTGCTTCCTTGTTTGTTTTGATGATTCATTTCCTCTTATAGGTGAGATTGTATGGTATTTGTCTTTCACCACTTGCCTTATATCATTACCATAATGCTCTCCAGATCCACACATGCTGTCTCAAAACCCAGGAGCTCCTTCGACACTAAGAAACCTGAAACACCAACTGAAAAGGACCTATGAACCCCAATGTTAATAACACCACAATTTACAATAGCCCAATGCTGGAAGCAACCTAAGCGCTCATGAGGAAATCAATGAATCAAGAAACCATAGTACATTTGCACAAGCACAAGGACATTCTTTAGTGAAACAGAAAACTAGATTGTCTCATACCATATGATATCACCATTAACAGGATTCTAAACAACAACACAAACAAACAAGCAAAATATGACCAATGACACTCAAATACAGGACAGACTGACAGGGTCCAGAGGGGAGAGGGGAGAGAATCATAGAGGAAAAGACGATGGATTCTCATCAACAAGTATAAAGGACACATGGACAATAACTAAGGTGGGGAGGAAGGTGGGGAGCACTGGGGAGGCAGACCTGGGAATATAAGACAGGAAACTTCACTTGGACAAGAACTAAATAAAATATAAAATTAAAAAGAAGAAAACTAGACTGTCTCAATTTGTTCAGGTGCATTGAGCTGCAAGAGAATCAGAGTCTAAACTTCAAAGGGATTTGTTTGCAACCCCCAGAGGGTTAAAAAGTGTAAGTTCAAAAACATGATATCTGGCCACAGGGTTCCTGTGATATCTGCATCATATTCCAGGATCTCAACCACTTCCTTCATGAACTCCATTCTTGCCACAAGAATGAAAGAAAAAAAGAAAAGGGTTTAATGTACAATTTCTCACCCACGTGTGCACATTTTCCCAGGTCCTCAAAGCAATGACAGAGAAGCCAGACTATGGAGGCCCTTAAAATCTAAAAATGAGTTAACTGTATGCACTGCACACTTTGTAAAGATTGTATTTTTTATTTTTAGACAGGCAGGGCTTAGGTTGAAACTACTAACACAATAACAGAGGTCACTGCAGTGTAAATAGAATTCTGAGAACATGTAGGAGCATGACACACTGTTGGACACCAGCTGGCCCTCTCTGACAGCAACACACGTAATACTGCCTTTTCACACTCCTTTCTCCTGAAGCACAGCTTCTCATAGCATGCCTGAAAGTCTGGCTTCCTCTGTCACCACTGGGTTTCTCACCTGTGACATCTGCATCTCCATTTCCACCTACCTGGGTGGGCGGGTATGGACTTTTTTCTGCAAATATCCCAGAGGTTCTTCATTTGCTCCAAAAATGTGACCAGGACTGGCTTAGAAACAACAAGACCTATGGACAAAATAATAATTATTATTTTAAATAATGTCTCCATTTAAAACCCACTTTGAGCTCAGGAAAATGGGCTGTGGAAAATTTAAAATATTTTGGAAGTTCACTTTCCAAAATCCTGTCTCCTGATAGTGCCTTAATCATTCTAACAAAATGTAAATACTTCAGATAATGAGCTGCAAAGGACTACAGTTCTCAAAGCCTTTATTTTCTCCATGAGATGGCCTCCAAATTCTCCCTTGTGAGCATCAATCTGAAACTCTCCCATACAAAGAAGAGTCCCCAAAAGATGTGAAATAGAAAGAAATCCTGAGGTGGGGAGTAGAAACTCTGAAGGAAATCATTCTCACCCAGGGAGACCAGGTTGCTGTAGTTCTCCAACATCACATCCGAGTACAATTTCCGTTGACCTGCTTCTAGACATTCCCACTCCTCTGGAGAAAAGTCTACTGACACGTCCTTGAAGGTTAAGAATGGCTGATGATAAAAAGAAAAAGGACAGGCATATTTTACCACAATACACAGGAGAGATCTCACTGTCATCTAACATGAAAGCTGTTAGAATTGGATTTCACCTAGGAGATATCCTGCATCATTCAGTAAGGCCACTTTGACCCTCTAATACTCTCCAAATATTTGTTAACACAAAGAACTGACCATAATACATGTGTCTACAAATCCACTGAAAAGACATTCCTTTTCAGGAAAATAAACTTTAAAATGTAGGAACACACACAGGTATACTGATTGCTGAGTGTTATATTTCTATCATTCAGAATCAGCTATGTATACTTCTCAGCTACAAAAGCGTGATGAGCGGTAAATGTAAGAAACTTCTTTAGGTTTCATTCAGACAGCAAACAATGTACTTTTGTAAAAATGCAGATTCTGATTCAGGAGTTGTGTGTGGGGCCTATGTTTCCACATTTTTTCAGAAGCTCACTACCTTAAGCATGTTTTATTGATTATATTCTCATAATTATCCCATTTTTCTCCCCTTTATCCCCTCTTGCCCGGAAACCTGCCTCCCTCCATAACTCCTACACTAGATTCATGTCCATGGATCATTTGAAAGATTTCTAGTACTTTTACAGATCCTACACGATTTTAAATTCTCCCTATGTATGTTATACCCATCATTTATGCTTCTTATTCCCTGTACCTTCGCCCAGATTCTCCCACTAACTCCACCCAGTACACAACCCTCCATATGATCTCCATTTTGGTTATGGTGTTCCTGTTCTGGTCATTTTCTTATTTTCCTTTTGGTTTTGTATTTACAGGTTCAGTTGTTAAAAGTTGTGAGTTTGTTACCATTTCACTCTTTATAATTTTGAGCATCTTCTTTTTAGTAGAGAAGTGCGTGAAACATTTCATATAAGGGCTTGGTGATAATGAACTCCTTTAACCTGACATTATCTGGGAAGCACTTGACTTGTCCTTCCATTCTAAGTGATAGCTTCCCCCCTTAATTAATCTTGGATGTAGGTCCCTGCCTTACCTGAATTTGAATACATGTTTCTAGCCCCCTGTTGTCTGCAAAGTTTTTTTAGAAGTCAGCTGACAGTATTATGTGAACCCCTTTGTAGCTAACTCTCCTTTTGTGATCCCTCCTTTAAGATTCTATCTTTACCTTTATAAAAATATTTTATTTATTTACCTTTAGAGGGGAAGGGGCAGAGAGAAGGAGAGAAATATCAATGTATGGTTGCTTCTCGTGTGTCCCCTGCTGGTAACTGGTCTGCAACCCCAGCATGTGCCCTGACTGGGAATCGAACCATTGGTGTGTGATTCACAGGCCCGTGGTCAGTCCACGGAGCTACACCCCCCAGGGCACTATCCTTACCTTTTATCTTGGGTAATGGAATTGTGATGTGCCTTGGTGTGTTCCCACTTGGGTGCAACTTCTTTGACTCTGTGAGGTTCCCTCACTTGCACTTCTATTTTATTCACCACACTGGTAAGTTTTCCTTCTTTACTTTCCAAATCAGTTTTCCATTTTATGCTCTTCCTCTTCTCCTTCTGGCAACCCTAATATTAGAATGTTGTAGGTTTTAAAGTTGTTACAAAGCTTACTCAGCCTCTCCTCATTTGATTCAATTCTGGTTTCTTCATTCTATTCGAGATGAGTGTTTGTTTCTTCTTTCTAGTCCAAATTATTGATTGGAGTCCTAGTTCCTTTCATTTCACTGTTCGTCCTCTGTATATGTTTCCGTATGTCATTCTGTATAGCCTGCACTTCTTCCTTTTGTAGCTCTACTCAGCCATGTCTATGAGCATCCTGATTGCCAATGTTTTGATTCCTGCATCTGAGTGGTTGGCTATCTTTTTGGAACTTAGTTCCTTTTTTTAAGGATTTATTTTTACAGATTGGGTAGGGAGGGAGACAGAGAGTAAGAGAAACTCAAATGTGTGGTGTCCTTTTGTGTGGCTCACCTGGGAACCTAGCTGGCAACCAAGGTGAGTGCCCTCACTGGGTATTGAACCATCAACTCTTTGGTTCACAGGGTGGCACTTCCTCCACTGATGCACAGCACTCAGGCATCTTATGCCAGAATGTTGCTCTGCTCTTTCATTTGGGCTATTATTCTTTGTCTAACTGCACTTGTTATGTTCCAAGGTGTGGAGCTATAAATATTTGTCAGTGCAGGCCACCCACTTTGCTGCGTTGTGGTGCTGTGTGTCAGGTAGTGTTCAGAGAGAAAATCATCCTGCTTGCTCATCTCTCACGCAGCTTTCAGTCAAGTCTCCTGATACCGTCAAGCAAATTGCCCTTTCTGGTCATGATTCTGTGGTGAGTAGGCTTGTTTACCTCCTAGGATCCCATGGAATCCTGCAACAGACTCTTCTGTGATACTGGGTGTTTCTCCTGTTGCTGCACTTCCACAGGTTTTTATATTCAGAGGGTTTGCGGCTTCAGTTTCACATGCTGGAACCCTGGATTTTGCTGTGTGTATTGTTTCCATGTTATTCTTCTGGTTTATGTGCACACCTGTTATGCCAGATTCCTCCTTACGGCACATCATCTCCACCCTTTACTTGGTATCCCTTACCCTCCGAGCAGTTTGTATGAATGTTTCTTCTTTAACTCCTTGGTTTTCAGACTTCCATACAGTTAAATCCCAGGCATTTGTGGTAGGTTTTAGTTTTCAAATTGGTGGCTATCTTCCTTTATTTGTGCAAAAAAAGCAATGCACATCTACCTATGTCTTCATCATGGCCGGCAGTGACAAGCTCACTTTTTAGTAATGAAACCACCATGTATGATCCACCTGACATAGTTTTCACTGGCACATAATGAAGACAATGAATAAAATTACCCACATGTTTTGGAGTTTAGCATATGTTAGAAAATTTACATTTCTGAGGAAGTAAGTACATGGCAGCCTGAATCCCATTTGAATATTTTGTATAGTTATTTTCAGAACAAAATTATTCCTCGTATTGAAATATTTTCTGAAACATACAGTAAAATATGGACCTTTAGTTTCATTCAAAACTTAAGCTATGATCTTCAAAATATCAAAGCCAATTACACACAGAGACCTCATAAATATTCACTGCTCTGTATGTAACTGAAAAGAATGAAAAGAGTAAACTTCATAAAAGAGTACACAAAGTAATCCCATCATTAACATTTTATGCACACAGTCAGACATACATGTACATATGGAAACTAGGTGTAAATAAAAAGAAATAGAACATACAATTTCTATATCAATATAAATCAAGGTTATTTTGTGATTCTGCAACTCTGGTGAATCCCTCTGTGAAAGATACCCTGTGTATTTTATAACCACAATAAAGAGAAACACACACATAATGATGGAAAAGAAGTTAAAACTATAGTTTCTTAGTTCACATGTGACTGTTTTATTTCATTAAAAATGTCCTTGTATCGCGAGTGGTGAAATAAATTTTACCAATTTATCTAAATTAAACACACATTTATACCATGATTCCTGAAAAATTACCTGAAAATATGAAAGGTGATGATGTAGTGTACATGTGTGACATGAGTGTGCAATGTAACGAACATTTACAGGAACAAGGCCTCACTGATTAAATTCTCCCTCTCAAATAGCAATGAAATCTATGAAATAAATATACGGCCTTCATTTCCCGAAGGAAACAGAAGTTAAAAAGACAACAAAACTGTTCAGGTGAATTGTGATAGTTTTTTTACACCCCCCAATAGTGCCCTGTCAGACTGTTATTAATGATAAAGAAAAAACTATAAACTCTACACTGAATAGAGCACCTCAGTCAAGTGACTATTATCAGGTGGATCGGATCAATCCATATTCAGTGACTCAGGCATGCAGCACAACATGTCCTTTTTGTTGTGACACTAGTGTTGAAAGACAAATAAGAAAGTCATGATGTGAAAATAATCGTAAGTAAACATTCATTTCTTCAAATGTCAATCCACATGTACCTCTCAATTTCAGTACACTAATTGTGTATTTAAACAGCAATACTTTCTTAGCAATTCAGCCACAAAGTCTATTCTACTGACTCTTGTTTTTCACAACAGTGATTCTCACTGGATAATCTGCATTTGCTTACCTCTGATGTACAGAGGTGATGCTGCAGCTACATGAACTTAAATATATATCCCTGCTCCACCAATACCTGAACCTCTGAGCCCAACCCAGCAAATATATTGCACACGGCTGCCTTCCCAGGTTGATCTGCCACAGAGAAGATTTCTTCCATGTTTGATGGTTACCAATTAAAGGAAGAAATTCTTACCCTAGAGCAGCATAGATAAAGATAATGGACCACAGGCCCCGGGGGTACTTTACACAAACTACTGTCCTTGACAAACATATGTAGAAAATGAAAGTACAAAAAAACAACCTCACTATCCAACAACATGAAAGAAAAGAAATGAAGGTTGCTGATTCTTAAACCAATCACATTAGGAAGAAAAGCTACCACAGCCTCAGAGAAAGGTGCAGGGCACATCTTTTACCTGAGAAGCTGCCATACCCCTTGGTTGAGATCCTCCGTCTCCTCTGGGTTTTTTTTTCATAAGATCATATGTTGAGGAGTCAAGTTAGCATTGTGAGAATGTGTCTTATAAGGCACAGCTCTTTCATCCAATCCCACCACAATCACTGGCAGAGGATCTGGAAATACTGAAAGGCCCATCCTCTCCTCTCCTTTGTCATGAGGAGGCAAGATAATGAGCTGCTACATGGAGACCACACTGAGTTAGTTTTTCTGTCTTCATGTCCTCTCTCCTCCTATAGAGGTCCACAAACTACTACATCAATAAGAATGCGTGGTGCTCTCCTGAACCTCATTCCCAACAGAGCAGTCTGTCATCTCCCTTGGACAAAGCCTGCTTTCCACCCCTGGCAGATATACTCCACAGTCCTCCTGACAATCAATGGGTTCACCTGAGCATCTCCTGGGGCTACTCATTCCACAAGGATGACCCACCCAGAGAAGTTTAGTAACGCTGAGAGAGAGCTCAGCTGACCTCACTTCTTAGGTCTCCTCAGGTGATCTAATAACAACTTGAGGGGGTACAGTTTATCTGTTAAATGCATGCAGAACCCTTTGAGATCAAAGCCCCTCTTTGCATCCATAATGTGCCCTGCTGCCACTGCACTTGCTTTCACAACTCCTGCAAACCACTCTCTTTATCTCCAGTGCATCTTATTAAACTCTGAGGCTATCTAAGGGGCCTTCAGCACACCTGCACCCTGCGGAGCAATTTGGGTTTCATGGCCCGGAAACTGAGAAGTGCACAGATTGGTAGCTTTACTTGACTTGTGCCTTTAAATGCTGAGGGATGGGCCTGCTGCCCAGGCAATGTCTCTGTGCAGAAAATTCAAAATAGAGAGGTGAAGAAACCTCGGGCAGGAAGGCCTCAGAGTTTCCTTGAAAATTGGCCCTCCAACCCGCAGCCAAGGCGAGAAGAGTGTGGGGGCGTCTCCCTGTATTCTAGACTCACTGTTGCAGGAGGCTTGGCAGCCACTATTTCAACCAATGTAACAACCCTTGGGCTTCCTATGCACAGGAATGTGGACTCAGAGGATCAGCATCAAACGGAAACACCAGACAGATGAAAATTCGCTCGACCTTCTTGGCCCTATCACTACTTCTCAGAGTCTCAAAAGCTGCGCATGTGCACTTTATATGCATTCACAGGGTTGGGAGTCTGAGTGGAGCACTTCCTGCGATGGGTGGTGTCTGATACAGGCCTGGGGATGGTTTCCTGCATGGCAGATCTAAGAAGAGGTTGCCGGGTGGGGGCCAGGGGTCCCCTCTACATGTTTCCCCTTGGTTATATTCTTTCTGTGAACACTCTAGTTTACTTCGGGACCATTTTGTACTGCCTTTACGTAATTATAAAAGTTGTGAGATTAGCCCTGGCTGCTGTAGCTCAGTGGATTGAGCACAGGCCTGCGAACCACACGATCGCGGTTCGATTCCCAGTCAGGGTACATGCCTGGGTTGCAGGCCAGTTCCCAGCAAGGGACTCATGAGAAGCAACCATACATTGACATTTCTCTCCCTCTCTCCTTCCCTTCCCCTCTAAAGATATATAAATAAATCTTTAAAAAAAAGTTGTGAGATTTCGGTCAGAAATGAAGATTATGATACTCCCATAAATTTTAGGTGATTCTTTGACACACTGTATTTTTAATCTTTCTCTTACATTCATAATTACTACATATTGGTACTGTCTGGCTCTCAATTCAATATATTGCCAAAGCCATTATAGCCCAGCTGGTGTCCCAGAGAATTGCTGGATGTGGTGGAAAATCCTACAATTGGGTGACCAGGAGTGTCCGATTAGAGTGTGATGGTGAGTGGGGTCGTATTAGTCTGACTAAAGGGGTCAAATTCGATGGAAAACACAGTAGAAAACCTTCTCTCCAACAGAAGAGGAAAACTGCATTGTTTCTTCATAAGGACACTCTGCCTAGCAAAAGAACTACACATATCCTTTAAACATGCAAATAGAGCTGTAGCAAACCAAAGCATTTTGTGGGGCCCCAAGCAATTCTGCATTAATTTTACATGAATTCCAGTGATATAGAAAGTTTTTTTAAAAAGTGCTACCTAGCCATGATTCCACTGACAAATGGATATAAACTTCTAATGAGACCCCTCTGATTTATAGCACTTTGTGGAGTCCTCCTTCATGTTCTGAGAGAAAAAAACAGCAATAACACTTTAATATTTTCCCATTCAGTACAAAAAGTTGGTAACCATAGGACTGTGGCCCACAACAAGTGGACAGTTTTGCTGGGCAGAATGTAGCTCAACAATCTATTTTGGGGAGCAAGAGGGAGGAATGATTTTTTTTGACTCCAGTTGTCCTGACAGTAAATATCTAGACCTTCTATTTCCTCTCCCTTATTGTACCTACTCACCTCTAGTAGAAAGTATAACTTCCTCCTGACATTAGCAGTTTCCCCCACCTTCTTTCTTTAAAATGATTTTATTTATTTATTTTTTAGAGAGGTGAAGGGAGAACGAGAAGGAGAAAAACATCAGTGGGTGGTTGCCTCTCACATGTCCCCTATTGGGGACCTGGCCTGCAACTCAGGCATGTGCCCTAGACTGAGAATTGAAGCCCTAACTCTTTGATACACAGGCCAGTGTTCAAGCACTGAGACATGTAAGTCAGGGCCACATAAATACTACTGATATATTTTAAAATATTTTCTTTATGTTTTCCCACTCTGCATGCCTTCAATTCCTATTTTTTCTCTTCTCCTCATCCTTGTTCATCTTCATCGTCCTCTTTTTTCTTCTTTTTCTTCCTTTTATTTGGATAATATTATAGTCATATTTTTTGTTGATTTAATCAGGTTACAGTGAGTTTTATGATACAACTTTCTGCAAATGTAAACAATACACCAGTGTATATATTTCAAAATAGCACTTTGTGTGGAACATGGGCACTCCCTTTTTAACTACCTATACCTACCATTTCTAACAATACATGCTTGGCTTTTGAGTTTTATTGCAGGGTCTTTGTGCTTCTCAGCGTTCCCTAGAAAAAGAAGTATACTTTCCCATCTCTAGTACATTGTGTGTATAATAAGGAATTTCACTGGACTCATTTAAGTAGACTGTTTCTTCAAAGGGCCTGAGGGCCAAGTCCTTCAGTTAGAGTGTGCCAGGGTTTTCACTTTTAACTTCAAGTGTACCCTCAAATTATTTCCTAACGTTGAATTTAGGACTGAGGGATGAGGCACAGTTACACTCTTGAAGTCCTGCCTGCAAATGAGTTCCTTCATTTTTGAAGTCAGGACTGTAGAAATATGGTGTTAAATGCAGTGTAAAAATTAAAATCTTCTATAAAAGGAGCATACTTATTATTTTGTGATGGGAGCAATTGATAGGTGTAGTACATTGAATGTTCTAATGTTAAAACTGCTAATGTTAACATTGACAAAGAAAATGATACACATATTTTTGACATGTATTCTGAACATGAAGAAATGCTAAACAACAGGCTATATATTACCATGGTAAATAATGCAAAATTGGATTCCCAAAATAATCTAAAGAAAGGGCAGTTTAAAACCATAAAATATAATATAACGTTGAGAAGAGGAAAAAGGCAGGAAAATACTTTCACAACAAAATGCTTTTTCTAATAAGGTCCGAAGTCCCAGCTTTTCTCTTGGAAAAAATTCAAGTCAAAACCACATGAACATACCACCTTTCAGTTCTAACCACTAGTGTCCTCAAAAGTACCAGAGACAAGTGCCAGTGAGATAATGGAAAAGAAAATCCCAGCACATCGCTGTTGGGAATGTAAATTAGTGAATCCACTACAGAATGAGTTTAAACATCCCACAGGTTACTTTATACAGGAAAGCCATTTGTTCAAGACATCCCACTGAGAACACATGGACATGGACTAAAGGCAGGGAATGTGAGTGGGAGAAGGTTACAGTGTAGAGGGGAATGAAGGGGGGTAAATGGGATAACAGTAATAGCAGAATCAATAAAATATATTTTAGAAAAGACATCCCAGTCACAAAATATATCAAAAAATTAAATCACTACCTAAAAGAGATACTTTGATACCCATGTTAATTGGAGCATTATTGACTAAATCCAATACACAAAAAACAACCAAAATGTTTAACAATATATCAATACTTGAATAATAGTCTGTACACAAAAACATTAGAATGAAGTATGTATTATACAACCATAGAAGAAAAAATGTTGCCTTTTTACCTATATCCATTAACTGTAAGAGCATTTTGCTAAATAAAACAAAGCAGAGGTGGGAAAAGTGTATAATTACTCTTATATATGTGTAATTTAACATAAGAAAGACTAGGGGTTCTGGTCAAAATTCCAGAGAAGGTAAATACTATACTCAAAAGCTCCATGAGCACATCAGAATTGCAACTAAACTACAGAACAACCATCATTCCGAAACCACCTGAAATCTGGCTGAATAGAAGTCCCATAAATAAGCAAATAAAAAGCTACATGGAAATGGTTAGAAGGGACAAAGATCTGAAAACTATTGCTGCCACCAACTCCCAGCCATGTGATCTTTAAAAACTGGGAGAAATAACTTGGCTGCAGAAATTCCTGCTGAAGAATGAGAGGACCTAGCCCCAACATTTGAACCCCTGTCCCCCATGCCACTGGTGGGAAGACAAGTCCTTATAACCTCTGGCTGTAAAAACCAGTGAGGAATTGGTGGACAGACACAGCAAATACCTGGAG